>NC_089805.1:46953777-47258277 GCF_029633855.1 Hoplias malabaricus
CATCTTTTTATAACTTTATATAAGAATAAAGAACAAAAATTGTACTTTGGGACTGTGTGTCCCAGATGGAGAATATATATGGGCAAGAGCATTAACATCATTAACATGATTCAGCTGCATTGTAATTATGAAGGGTTTTGTAGTGTTTAGGTGCTGTTTGTATTTTAGTCAGTATGTGAGAAAAAAAAACCAATGCAAAATAAATTACCTAGGAATTATTAATAAAAAAGGACTAAAGTCTCCACATATAAAAATGAAATATACCTTGATTCTGTAGTGATTTCCTGCAGAACGCTGAGACTGGTATGCCAGAGCCTCAAAAACAGAAAAGGTTTGTCCAAGTTTCTCTTCAGCTACAACTTTCAGCTGAAAAAACTCCCATTTCAGGAGAGATTCCTGAGCCTGTTACTGACTCTAAAACGAACATTAAAAATAATCCCAGATAGTTAACATCTGAATTGACATGTGGGGTGGGGGATATTTTGTCATTTTGCTGGTGATTTGTCGAGAATGGAGGAGCTAGAGCAGGTGTTTAGTGATGAAATATACAGTAAAATATAGTGTCGGCGCCTGAACAAAGTACCATGATCAAATTCACAAAAATGACCTAAGAATCACTCAGTGAAGAGACACTTCTGGTGGCTGTACGTAGGTTTCGTGCACAATAGTAGCCTCCATATGCATTATTATGTCCTACATTTAAGTTACCATTAAACTGTAAAGGTTTGGCCACCTTCTTGTCCATTATCTGTTATGAAGGACTAGAAGTTAAGGTCGTTGAGAGATGGATATTTTTAGGCTGTTCTCAGAACAGTTGTCACAGTCTAAAAACTCCAGTAACTCTGCTGTGTCTGATCCACGCTGTGTGACGGCAGTGTGTGAATCGAGTAACCACTCCCATCTCTGATATATTCACCAAGATTTTTTATCCAGTGTAAACCCACCATAAACATTATTGACATTTTGTGGAAAAATTACATTACCCCAGCTCCTTATGTAAAACTAATCCCATCAGAATAGGCTTTAATCATTAAGCTGGTCAGTAGCATTGTGTTAGTGGCAGTTTGAAAATGTAGGGTGGCCTAACATCTCTCAGAAGTACCAAGTGTTCACCTCCACCCTCCGCACTGTAGACCAGAGCCCTGAGTTACAGTGAGCTATGTTTACAGTGAAACCTAATTTTGAGTTTGGAATCATAATTTATAAATGACTAAAGCAGCTTATAAAACCTGATGTATGCTGTATATTAAGTCTTCAGGTACAGGACTGGAAGGAGGTGGTAACAGGTTTGATTCAGATTTGACACAAGTTAGTAAGAGTTTCTTGTGTGTGAAATAAGTAACCCTCTAGAACACTATAATAATGGGTTTTAAACGTCTCACATCAAATCACATTTGTTTATATAACGCTTTTTATAACTGACGTTGTTACAAAGCAGCTTTACATAAATGAGATGAAATGCAAAGAGGAAATGTATTCACCGAATAGCAGATTCCCTTCACATGTTGATCAGCATCCTTCCATGGTGATCATGGGCCGTCTCCTAGAGAAGCTTTGTCTGTGGATGCCATGGTGTTGGAGGAGGGTCTTTCAGCAGAAGTGAAGTCTCTGAGTGAGTTTAGTGTTTTTTCAAGAGTGAGTGAAACCTGCTGTAAATCTGCTGTATTTATTTATATTTATATTTAGATTTATATTTATATTTATGTATGTACATATTATTGTAATTTTGGCATCTGAATTTGGCCTATCGAATTTGAGCAACTTCAAAATATCATTTTTGAATTTTTTTAAGCTTGAATTATTTTATCTGAATTTATTAACCTTGAATAATAACAGTGAAAATGTGTTCTTGAAAATTAACAAGTTCAGTTCAAGAGCAATTATATTCAGATGCATAATTGTGAAGCAAAATATTCAGAGGTGGAAATCTGAAGACTTAAATTCAAAAGCAACAAAATTCAGCACTACAAATTCAAAGGTGGTAATATTTAACAGTCTGATGAGACAGGTTTACTTCCATAATACAAACCTCTGACCCCTGGAACACCTGATTTACTAAAGCTTGAATGAACCTTTCTGTTAAGAGAAAATTGTTGTAAATTGTTGTTTGTAAATTCTTAACCTTGAACTCTTATTATTTTATTCATATTTTACTCCCAATCTGCCTCTGAATCTACCGAGGGTAAATGACTAACTTTTGTTCTGCCTTTAAAGGTAATCTTATCACAGTTTCCTCAGAATATTGATAGAAGAAATAACACAAATTGTGATGTAAGATTCAGAGATACATTCTGAGAAGAAATTTCAAATGAAAAAGCACTTTCTAGAGAAAATAAATAATATGAGCGCTGTAAAGTGTCAAATTTAAAGGTTCAAGGAGTCAGAACATCACTGCAGTAGGGAAGTGATTACCCACAACGCACTAGGGGATCAGGAATAGAGAGGAGATCAGTTCAGATCATATAGAACAGCATTATGAAGAATCTTTTATACATTTACAATCAAATGTACAATTCCCCAAGTTCACAGGTTTTATTGAATATAAAACACTTCAGTCTTCACTAATCTTACTGAATTATTTATTATTGTACAATACTGAAAGCAGCAGTGTATATGGTTTAGGGGGTATCTATTAACAGAAATGGAATACACTATTCATAATTGTGTTTTTATTGGTATACAATAAAACATTTATACCACTGAGAGGAATGAGTTACTGTAGTGTCACACCACGGACAGAGCTCTGATACAAACTCATGAGTATTTACAGACAGTACACACACTGAGAGGGATGAGTTACTGTAGAGACACACCACAGACAGAGCTCTGATACACACTCATGAGTATTTACACACAGTACACACACTGAGAGGGATGAGTTACTGTAGAGACACACCACAGACAGAGCTCTGATACACACTCATGAGTATTTACACACAGTACACACACTGAGAGGAATGAGTTACTGTAGAGACACACCACAGACAGAGCTCTGATACACACTCATGAGTATTTACAGACAGTACACACACTGAGAGGAATGAGTTACTGTAGAGACACACCACAGACAGAGCTCTGATACACACTCATGAGTATTTACAGACAGTACACACACTGAGAGGAATGAGTTACTGTAGAGATACACCAGGGACAGAGCTCTGATACACACTCATGAGTATTTACAGACAGTACACACACTGAGAGGAATGAGTTACTGTAGAGACACACCATGGACAGAGCTCTGATACACACTTACGAGTATTTACAGACAGTACACACACTAAGAGGAATGAGTTACTGTAGAGACACACCACAGACAGAGCTCTGATACACACACATGAGTATTTGCAGACAGTACACACACTGAGAGGAATGAGTTACTGTAGAGACACACCACGGACAGAGCTCTGATACACACTCATGAGTATTTACAGACAGTACACACACTGAGAGGAAAGAGTTACTGTAGAGACACACCACAGAGAGAGCTCTGATACACACTCATGAGTATTTACAGACAGTACACACACTGAGAGGAAAGAGTTACTGTAGAGACACACCACAGACAGAGCTCTGATACACACACATGAGTATTTGCAGACAGTACACACACTGAGAGGAATGTCATTTTCTTTAGTGATAATGATTTAATGTTGTGTTGTGTTGGGTTTATCTACGTAGGTTTGAACCCAATGAGGTGAGAAAAAGAACATTGCTTTGGTCACTTCTTTCTGAAAAAAATAACTAAAACTATGGACGTGGATCAATTAACTCTTGCCTCTCCATCCTCTGACCTTCCATTCACTTCTTCAAATCCTGACATTTCCTTCATTCCACATCTGATTAACATTTATATTGTCCATTAATGATATAAAATAAATTAGACATTGACCTGTATTTGTTTCAAAATGAGGAACATTTCTGAAGCAGTCATTTTGTACACATCAACCCTGTGTTGAGTGGATTTCTCATATTCTTCCATCTTCATGTACAGAAGGGACACGTACAGCTGAGGAGGGTGAGGATGGAATGCTGCTCTCATACTAACATACTGAATGATGGGCTGGTGTGGTGAAGTGGAGCCTCTGATTAATTTACATCCCCCTGCAATTTACTCATCTTATTCCACAGTGCCAGGTAGAACGTACACCCTGTATCAGCTGAAACCAAGTTCAGTGTCTAGTTTACATTTAAATAACTGCAGTGTACAAAATTACAAAGAACTAAAACATTTACAGTTTCACCAAGTGACACAGTTCCCACATGGTGTTGAGTCGTGACTTACACTGAGCCCCTTACAAACAGTTGCTGCCCATTTATTAGCTTTTAGAAAACACTGTGGATCTGTAACTTATCCCCACACACACACACGCACACACAAAGACACATGTTGAGCATTGAGGATGTCCTGTAATGATGAAGCATACAGTAGAGTTCACTACGTAATAACCTTAGTGTTTTTGTGTGTCTTTAAATAAATAGTGATGCAATGCCAGTCTTTTTGTCCTCTCATTGTTACCAGACCAGTCTGATACTCAAAGAAGTCACTCAATGGCACACAGCACTCTGGAGGAACGTAAAACCCCTTGAAGAAAAGAGTTCAGAATAAACCCTGCAGTCGAGCTGGACACAAGTTTCCTCATTCTTCCTTTCTACATAGAGGTGATGATGTTTATCATTTTAAACTGGGTTTTTGAACACATCCCTCCTGTTAGCTTCTGTTAAAAGAGAACAACTAAACTCACTATGAACTGCTCTCTGTTTAAGAGTAAGAATGCACGCATTTAAAAATAATTGTAAAAGTTTTTTCTTCATGTCTCTGCTAAAATATACAAAATAAATCAATAACCTTTACTGTAATTCAGTGATGAATAACTGATACGTGATGTAGATTTTAAACTCAAGCCAGAATACATTTTATAGGTGACATCAAATAGTCTATATGTATAGTAACAATCATTAAACATTTACATCTATTACTGAATTTATAGACTATAAAATACATTTAATTGTTTTATATTAATGGAAAACACAGTGATGTTTTCTCATATTTAATTTCAATTGTTTGTACATTTCATGTTTAATAAGATCAATAAACTATAATATTTTTACAATTGACAGTTTATCTGGGAATGAATTTACTGCTATTAAATCTAAGAATAAATTAACCTTGTTTAAGAGCCTTGCTCAAGGGCCCAACAGTGGAAGCTTGAACCCCTGACATTGTGATCAGTAATCAAGAGCCAAATAAACACCAGCTCCATCAGTAAAGTTTAATTCTAATTACCATAAAAAATAAATACGAATGCTGTTAATGTCTGTTACGGTGCACATGTACATGAACATGACACCAGCTCTGACACAGGCAGTGGGATCTGACTGCTGTGGGAGCAGTACTGATCATAGACTCAGACATCAAGACAGATTTGTCATTTACAGTTAGCCGGTCATTACTCTAAAATCAACCCATTCCGGTTTCAGCTACATATGACAACAGGCAGATAGATCTGTGGATATCAAGCTGTTATGGGAAACAGTTTAAGCACTTTTGGGTGTCCTCTGGTGGCCCCTAAGCAGACACTAAATAACCCAAAACATCACCACAGTGGTGCTGTAATTTCATCTGAAGTTCAGATATTTTCTAGCAAAGGCCTTACTGATATCATCCTGTTCATCTTGTGTCTTCTACCTTGTACAGTACACACTGCTGCAGAAAGAAGTAAAAGTGAGAGTGGCAGGATGTGGAGGAGCAGCAAAACTAGCTAGGGATTTATCACTGAATATTTCATGATGAATATTTTATTTTCATAAAGAAAATAACTCACTCGTTTACATGTTTAAATGAACACACTGAATTTCCTGCATCATGCTTCAGTTACACTCTTCAGTTACATGATTCTTTATCTACTTCATCTACACACCCATGCAAGTTCACTGTTGACTGACTGGGGATAGAAAACCATGCAGGAGGAAAAACAAAGGAAAGCACACGCCCTAAATTACATTTACTGAACAGTCAGGCCCATACAGTGAATAGTGTTGTTTATTTGCTGTATTGTGAAGACAGGTGATGGAAAAGAATCTCCACAGACACGGTTAAAGGGGTAAATACATCTTTATTTACAGAAACAGTGTCTTACGGGTTCTTAAGGATCCCATGAGAGAGGTGTCCGGTACAGCGCGCGCTCAGGTCTCTCTCCTGGCTCTTGGCTTGCACTTCCATCTCTATGATCTTTAACTTTTCCAAATATGGTAATATGGAATCTGATCTACATTTGCACATTCAAAGGACTAAGGGAGGGGTAAAAATGTATAGTCTTCTATCCTTACTGACAGCTTATCCTAAACATTTCTCTCTTTGGAGCACAGACACAGAGCATACGTCTAAACATACTGAACATTTCTTAATACTGCACTTAAGGTCTTATGTTTAAATATACGTCAGTAGCCTAAATGAAACCATTTACAGCAAATACAACACTGATTAGGATGCAAAGAATGTGACACTGTACAGTTCTATGAGCTGAGAAAAGACATTATTTAGGCTGTCAGTACCACTGAGTTTCTTAACTGGCACAAAATGGAAAATGTAACAAAAATCAATAACGAGTGGATGTAAATGATGTAAAAGACTATATTTAAAACACAACACCATTTAATTTTGAAGTTTTATCCTGTAAAGATCCAGAAAGGAGTTATGGGACACTCTTAAAACTGTACCTCCCATATAGAAGTGAAGATCAGCTAAAAGCAAATTCAGCAATTTCACATGCAACCTTGTATACATGTGCATATGTAGCCCTGCCTGGAACAAAAGAGCTGTTGGCGGTACATAAAATTGACACACAGAGGATGCATGGGCCTCTTTTGCTCCTAATTCTGAACTTGTTTGAATTGAATGTATTTCGGCACATCAGCCAATGGATGTAGATGTAATTAATGAGCAAGATCTTGTTCCTGGACACGGCAGAAATTTTGATGAGAAACCAGCCGTGGCTCTGATTGAATGCCCTCAACTGAGACCAACATTTGTTTGTCCAATGTACCAAAATTTAAATTAAACCCAAGCAGCTGTGTTTTATAAGGTTCAAGACTGGTGCATGACACTTGTAAATGGAGACAGTTCTGAACAATTTTTTTTTTTTTTTTTTTTTTTTTCAATTTGTTACAGAAGGTGCAGGCACTGGCAAATCCCATTTGATTAAAAGTATCTACAATGAATCAACAAACATTTTGAGTAGACCACCATGTTTGAGTGACAAAATAATATATCATTGCCAACAGTGCTACTGACCTCGTTCACAGGAACTGCAGTATTCAACATATCAGAAAACACTCTGCATTCAACATTCAAACTATGAAGAAACTTGAAGCCACTTTACCAAGGACTTATGCTGGATAAGTTAAGGGTTATTCTATCCCATGTGCATATAATAGTCATTGATGAATTTTGTAAGATGTCCAAGGAGATCTTTGCATGTTTTGATTGGAGACTTTAACAGATTAAAGGCAGGAAGACACCATTTGGTGGAGTATCTGTGCTTGATATCAGGGACTTATTTCAGTAGCTTCCAGTTGAAAATGAAAACCCACATTTCTGTGGACAACACTTTTGATATATAAAATGATTGATTCCAGATTGTAATGCTGACTGAAATTTTGTTGCAAAAGTAAGATGTTGCGTTTGCTTAAATGCTGAACAGGCTCAGTGTCAAAAAGGAATAAGTCATTTTGTGCTGGTGATAGAGATCTACTGGCCAGTCATACTTACGCCATCAAAGCCAATGGCACCCTTGATGTGTTGCACAATTTTGCCACAAATACAGAGGTTAATTGTCACAATTGTGAAATTATATTTGCCCTTTGTCCCAGTGTAACACAGACTGATGCAGAAGACTGTATGAAAAATGAGCGACCAGGAGAGATGAAAAACAAGCTACTCCAACTTAAGAATGCAAAGGAGATTTGCCTGACACAATGGCACTCTCAGAGGGTGCATGTGTTGTCCTGACAAGAAACTTGGATATAAAAGATGGCCTGGTTAATGGGACCTTTGGAAGGGTTACCAAGGTGGGCAAGGATGGAAAGACTAGATCTGATTGGCTTAAAGTAAAAAGGGATTAGTACATCATCAATATCCCATGTCACTTGCCTACGCCAGCACATCAAACAAAGTGCAAGGAATGACATCAAAGTCAGCAGTGGTGTATTTAATTTAAGTTATGTAATTACATATTTTTGGGAGTAGGACCATGCCTCGACTCCTCCTCCCAGCCTTATATTTACCCTTTGTCAGACAAACTCACTGCTCTTGAGCTGGACCTCGACTCGACTGCTTCGCAATTTGAACATACTCCTCCGCACTGGATTTGTTTCTGCTGATCCTCTCCCTCACATTTGGAACTGCATGTTTCCCCCACAGCTCCAGACCCAACTTCTCCTGCTTCTCCTCCTCCCGCTGTGACTGGTGTCCTCCATTGTTGGCATGTGGCCCTGTCAAAGGAAAAACAAACAAATCACCAAACACCAGTTGCCCTAGGACTTGAGAATAAATGCTATTTATGGACCTCCAAGCTACAAAATCATAGGCTTCTTGAAAAATATGTAAAAATGTTTGAAGCTTTTGAAATGATGATATTTGATAACATTATAATCTATGGAGAGTTCAATGAAAATGACTTGTCAAGAATTCCAAAGCCAATATATATTACTTACTTGCTTGCAGACGTTACACACAGCTGGTACATGGAGTTACAGAAGAGAAGAACACATTCCTTGATCTCATGTTAACTTCTCACCAACAAAAATGTATTACCTCTGGTGTAATGCACTCCTACTACAGATATCACAGTCCTGTTTTTGGTGTTTTCATATTAACAAAATGCTAAATAAGATAACCATTTCACATAAAATGTGAATACTCCACTGCTTGGGATCTGCCAGAAGACAAAGGCACTGATACCAGAAATTGAGGAAAAAAATGTTGGAAAGTTGTCCTTATAGTCATTTTTATCTGAATTTATCTGAGTCTTCTCGGTTACACTCTGAGTCTTCATTGTGTAACCGAGCATTAATTAACAGTAGTTCCTGTTGCAGAAGTACTAGAGTACCATGTTGATGTTCTTCAGAACCATAAGAGAAATTTCTAACACCCTCCATCTCACCAACAGAAAGTCAGCAGGATCCTCATAACACACCACATAAACAAAATGATGTCAGTTACCCAAAATTTAAGAGGGTGTGAAGTCACCTTCACTCTCTCTGCAATCACATTCAAAGTTTAAACAGTGTATACTACATAACTACGTACAAAAAGAGTTTATATATATATATATATAATTTAGCAGTATATTCAACTGCTCTCACAACTGCAGACCATGTGTAACCACAACAACGTTGTGAATCAAGTGACACATGGTGGCTTTGGGGTTATGGTTGTTATGGGCAGGTGTATGTTACGGACAATGAACACAGGTGCATTTTATTGATGGCACTTTGAATGCTCAGGTATACCGCGATGAGGTCCTGAGGCCCATTGTTGTGCCATTCATCCACCACCATCACCTCATGTTGCAGCATGATCTTCACACAGCCATCAAAGAGGAGGGAACCAACATTCCACAGTCAACTACCTGATCAACTCTATGTGACGGAGATGTGTCGCACTGCATGAGGCAAATGGTGGTCACACCAGATACTGACTGGTTTTCTGACCCCCGGACCCCAATACAGTAAAAGTAAACTACACATTTTAGCGAGGCCTTGTATTGTGACCAACCTAAGGCACACCTGTGCAATAATCACGTTGTCTAATCAGCATCTTGATATAACACACCTGTGAGGGAGAAAGGAGAAGTGCTCACTAACACAGATTTAGACAAATTTGTGAACAATATCTGAGAGAAACGGGCCTTTTGGGAACATACAGAAAGCCTTAGATCTTTGGGATCAGCTCATGGAAAATGGGAGCAAAAAAAAAGTGTTGCATTTATATTTTTGTTCAGTATATATACACAAGTTTTCCAGACATTTACTTTCCACCCAGCTAAAGACATGTAAAATTTTTTTGATTAATCTAGTATATTATTTTTATTTAAAAATATATTTAAGAGAGAGATTTCTGCAAGCTTTACTACATGAGATTTTCCATGGGTCAGAGGTTTATATAGACTTGTTAAAATCTGATGATGTTGGAAATTGTACATTTTTGTTTGTAATTTTTCTAATTTTGTTACAACACATTTCCTCCCAATTCTACTTCTTCATTTACAAAAAGTTAATGACTAACCTATCCAAACATTCCTCAGAAACTCCTTTTGTTCTGCCTTTAAAGTTATTCTTATCACAGTTTCCTCAGAAAATTGATAGAATAATAACACAAACTCGGATGTAAGCAGCCGATTCAGAGCACTTACTAGAGAAAATACATAGGGCTGTAAAGAGTCACATTTAAAGGATCGAGGAGTCAGAACATCACTGCAGTAAGGAAGTGATTACTCAAAATGCACTAGGGAATCAGGGATAGAGAGGAGGTCAGTTTAGATCATATAGAGCTGCATTATAAAGCATATTTTCTACATTTCAAATGATGGGTTGTTTTTTTCTGCCCAACTGCTGGGTTGAGTGAATTGTGTAGTTATCTTGGGTTATTTATTTCTCACTGACTCTACAAACCCCTGTGTTTGGGTTAAAGTGACCCAGATGCAAGATTACTGTGTGTTCAACCCAGCGTTGGGTTGTCCCGTGGTTCCTGCCCTTGTTTCAGTTTGACTGTGAGCACCAGAGGACAACAGAGCGGCTGTGTTACAAATTTAAGGTGAGTACTTCTAATTAACTGTCATATATGATAGTTTATTAAGGTATGTTTGAATAAAAAGACTACGTTTGGGTTTGTCTTGGTGCTATAATGTAGACCGTTATTGAAATTACAGTTTAAATGCTAGCAAGTTTTAGCTCAATAACAAAACAAATTTTTAACTGAAATATTTAGGGTGATGGGGGAGTAAACAAAAGCATTTATAGAGCTAAAAATACATAACGTCACCTAAGTTGAGGCGTCACCTAGGTTCAAATATATTGAGAATGTGACTTTCCCCTGAATTAAATGTAAAAGTAGAAAAACAAAATCAGCCTGTTTCAGCAACCTAATCAATATTAAATCATCATTAAATCAAAAAATATGATAGCAGCAACACATCAGAACTAAAATTTGGGTTACTCAACATAAGATCACTAAACTCAAAAGCAGTCATCGTAAATGATATCATAAGTGATCATAAATTAAATATTTTCTGTCTCACGGAAACGTGGGTTAGACCAAATGAATATTCAGCACTAAATGAAGCCACCACTCAAAATGTAACAGGGCCTGCACACTACTGCAGTCACACTTTAGACTTAGTTTTGACGCTAACATAGACAAGATTAATATCTTATCACATTCCTCAGCAATCTCTGACCATTACCTAATTTCATACGAGCTATGTCTTAGCCATAATATATGTAAGTCCCCTTGCTATTCTACAAAGCAAATAATAAAACCATCTACCACCCTACAATTTATAGAAAACCTCCCAGAACTATCAACCCCAGTTCCCACGCCATCAGACCCAGGATTCAGGATTCAGGCCACACCATAGTACAGACACAGCTCTAGTCAGGATAACAAATGATCTTCTTCTTGCCTCTGATCAAGGCCATGTATCCCTGTTGGTGCTTCTTGACCTCAGCGCAGCTTTCGATACGATAGACCACAATATTCTTCTTGAAAGGTTAGAAAACATGGTTAGAATTACAGGTACAGCCCTATTATGGTTCAAATCTTACTTAACTGAACATTATCAATTCCTAAAAGTAAACAATTTAAATTCAAATTATTCTAAAATAAGATTTGGAATTCTGCAAGGCTCTATTTTAGAGTCGTTATTATTTACATTACATGTTACCGCTAGACACAGTTATAACAAACCATGACATTAACTTTCACTGTTACACAGACGACACGCAATTGTATATTTCAGCCAAACCCGATGACAAACACAGATTAAAGAAAATAGAGGACTGTGTAAAAGATGTGAAAGGCTGGATTTTCCGTAACTTCCTCCTTCTAAACAGCAACAAAACAGAGGTCCTGCTTTTGGGTCCAAAGGTGGTAAGAAATAAATTATCAGATTTAATTTTCAGTTACCAGGTAAAATCCAGCTTCACGCTGGTTTTAGAGGCTCTGGCCAACTGTACATCAGTTGCCAGGTAAAATCCATCTAGAAGCTGTGACCAGCTATACACCAGTTACCAGCTACAATCCAGCTTCAAGCTGGTTTTAGAGGCTCTGGCCACCTGTACACCAGTTACCAGGTAAAATCCATCTTCAAGCTGGTTTTAGAGGCTCTGGCCACATGTACACCAGTTACCAGTTAAAATCCATCTTCAAGCTGGTTTCAGAGGCTCTGGCCAACTGTACACCCGTTACCAGGTAAAATCCATCTTCAAGCTGGTTTTAGAGGCTCTGGCCACTTGTACACCAGTTACCAGGTAAAATCCATCTTCAAGCTGGTTTTAGAAGCTGTGACCAGTTATACACCAGTTACCAGCTACAATCCAGCTTCAAGCTGGTTTTAGAAGCTCTGACCAGCTATACTCTAGTTACCAGGTACAATCCAGCTTCAAGCTGGTTTTAGAGGCTCTGACCAGCTGTACACCAGTTACCAGCTACAAACCAGTTACCAGCTTCCAAAACACAGCCTTAGCTGATATGAGATGGTTTTTCCAGCAGTTAGCTAACAACCGACAGACAGCGGGTGTTTTCCAATTCACTCCGTGCTCCCTCCATAGTGCACTGTTTCAGTGTGTGTTTACACGCAGACAGTGCACTATATATCAATACTGTGTTATATGAGCATGTGTCTGAGTCCCAAACCGAAATATTCTACACAGTTTGATCGAGTAATGTGTGTTTCAAATCCATAGGGCACTAGTAAGGAGAAATAAACTGTTTGATTTTCAGCCACCGAGTGCGCGAGCGAGTGCGAGAGAGAAACGGAGCCCAAACCAGCACGCACACGTGTGTGTGTGTGTTGGGGGTTTTATAACAAATAAGACTATTATATTAAAAAAAATTATTACCTTGAAAAATGTTGTAAATATATTTTTAAAAATAAATAAATCACCCCCTAATTAAGACACTGCAGCACACACCCTGTGATTATCCATCAGCTGTGGAAGAAGTTTGAACAGATATCGCTGGTGTAAACTGGTGAGTAAAATATTAAACTAACTCTAACTTTAGCCAGATCAGTTTCTAAATTCAGAAGTATGCCATATGACCTCCCTACAACGTCTGGGCATGCTTCTAATGAGGCAACGGATGTTCTCCTGAGGGATCTCCTCTCAGACCTGGATTAAAGCATCAGTCACCTCTTGGACAGTCTGTGGTGCAATGTGGCGCTGGTGGATGATGTCCCAGATGTGCTCGATTTGATTCAGGTCTGGGGAAGGGGCAGGCCAGTCCATAGCATCAATGCCTTCATCACGTAGGAACTGCTGATACACTTCAGCCACATGACGCCTAGCAATGTCATGCATCAGAAGGAACCCAGGGCCCACTGCACCAGCATATGTTCTCACAATGGGTCTGAGGATCTCATCCCTAGCTAGTACATACAGGGCTGTGTGGCCCTTTAAAGAAATGCCTCCCCACGCCATTACTGACCTACTGCCAAACTTTCTCCATGGCATCTCCAAACTCTGCAACGTCTGTCCCGTGCTCAGTGTGAACTTGCTCTCATCTGTGAAGAGCACAGGGTGCCAATGGTGAATCTTCCAATCTTGGTGTTCACTGGCAAATGCCAATGTGTTTGAGACCGTAACTTCAGTTGTGCAGAGGTAGGGGCACAGTTCTGTATACAGATGTATACATTGAATAGCCCTATTCCAATGAGGAGATGGGTCCACACTTTTGATAGGTACTGTATGTGCATTTATTTATTTATAACCTGTTATTATTCTAGGGACATCATGTCATATAAAGACATTTGAGATCTATTTGCAACTGAAATAATACAGAGAATAATATTTATAACAATAAATAGTTACTAATAAATTAAAAGAATCTTAATAACACAAAATATAACTATATTTATAACACATTTGTAAAGTGTTGACTAAGTAATTGTTCATTTCTTGTTAATAGTTAAATAATTGCTAATTAATAGTTAAGTAAGTATTAAGAAGTTTAAATTAATTTGACTTAACTGACATATTTATTTTTTTACTTACAAAGAATTGATTAGTTTATACAGAAAAGTAGTTCATGCAAAGACTAATCTTTCTTGATCTGATGCAGAAAGATACCTATAATTTATTAAGTGGTGAAATCAGGATATTTCATCACTGTTTCTGTAAGAAACTCACATTTACTTTGCAGATTAAGGATGACCTTTCAGGAAATGTTTGTTAATAAATGTGGGGAACTGTAACTGGAGACCTCTGTAGATCATTAGAAGGTACTGAGATGTGAAAATACTTCACCACTGTCGGTTCATCTCAGAGTTACATTTCAGGTCAAGGTTCTGTTAGAGCCAGTTGTTACTAAAGTAGTCAAATAGGCTATAGATTATATAGTCTTCATCCAGACTTTAAATTACCTTTAAGAAAATTATGAGATGGATTAATGGGTAGAAGTTTCAGAAGTCATTAAGTGGTCATGCCTCATGAATAAACATTGTGACACACTACAAACTGTATTGGTAAATATGCCCATAAGGAACCAGTACAGACAGGACCAGACAGGTCTAAAAACTTCACGCAGCCCAAATGGTTAGATTATTCATGTTAATACTAAAAAGCTGTTTAGCCCAAAAAAAAATAAAACTACCAGTGGACATGTTCAGATTGGGGGAGACATATTTAGCTTTTACACAAACACAGTGCACCTTCACTCTGTTTGAACACTGTACAACAATGGAAACAGGTTAAGTTCAATGTTCTGGTTATAATTTAAAAACAACAATTTACACTTTACAACAACAATCTCTATGATCTTTAACTTTTCCAAATATGGTAATATGGAATCTGATCTACATTTGCACATTCAAAGGACTAAGGGAGGGGTAAAAATATATAGTCTTCTATCCTTACTGACAGCTTATCCTAAACATTTCTCTCTTTGGAGCACAGACACAGAGCATACGTCTAAACATACAGAACAGTGAACATTACTTAATACTGCACTTAAGGTCTTATGTTTAAATATACGTCAGTAGCCTAAATTAAAGCATTTACAGCAAATACAACACTGATTAGGATGCAAAGAATGTGACACTGTACAGTTCTCTGAGCTGAGAAAAGACATTATTTAGGCTGTCAGTACCACTGAGTTTCTTAACTGGCACAAAATGGAAAATGTAACTAAAATCAATAACGAGTGGATGTAAATGATGTAAAAGACTATATTTAAAACACAACACCATTTAATTTTGAAGTTTTATCCTGTAAAGATCCAGAAAGGAGTTATGGGACACTCTTAAAACTGTACCTCCCATATAGAAGTGAAGATCAGCTAAAAACAAATTCAGCAATTTCACATGCAGCCTTGTATACATGTGCATATGTAGCCCTGCCTGGAACAAAAGAGCTGTTGGCGGTACATAAAATTGACACACAGAGGATGCATGGGCCTCTTTTGCTCCTAATTCTGAACTTGTTTGAATTTGAATGTATTTCGGCACATCAGCCAATGGATGTAGATGTAATTAATGAGCAAGATCTTGTTCCAGGACACGGCAGAAATTTTGATGAGAAACCAGCCGTGGCTCTGATTGAATGCCCTCAACTGAGACCAACATTTGTTTGTCCAATGTACCAAAATTTAAATTAAACCCAAGCAGCTGTGTTTTATAAGGTTCAAGACTGGTGCATGACACTTGTAAATGTACAAAATAATATATCATTGCCAACAGTGCTACTGACCTTGTTCACAGGAACTGCAGTATTCAACATATCAGAAAACACTCTGCATTCAACATTCAAACTATGAAGAATTTTGAAGCCACTTTACCAAGGACTTATGTTGGATAAGTTAAGGGTTATTCTATCCCATGTGCATATAATAGTCATTGATGAATTTTGTAAGATGTCCAAGGAGCTCTTTGCATGTTTTGATTGGAGACTTTAACAGATTAAAGGCAGGAAGACACCATTTGGTGGAGTATCTGTGCTTGATATCAGGGACTTATTTCAGTAGCTTCCAGTTGAAAATGAAAACCCACATTTCTGTGGACAACACTTTTGATATATAAAATGATTGATTCCAGATTGTAATGCTGACTGAAATTTTGTTGCAAAAGTAAGATGTTGCGTTTGCTTAAATGCTGAACAGGCTCAGTGTCAAAAAGGAATAAGTCATTTTGTGCTGGTGATAGAGATCTACTGGCCAGTCATACTTACGCCAACAAAGCCAATGGCACCCTTGATGTGTTGCACAATTTTGCCACAAATACAGAGGTTAATTGTCACAATTGTGAAATTATATTTGCCCTTTGTCCCAGTGTAACACAGACTGATGCAGAAGACTGTATGAAAAATGAGCGACCAGGAGAGATGAAAAACAAGCTACTCCAACTTAAGAATGCAAAGGAGATTTGCCTGACACAATGGCACTCTCAGAGGGTGCATGTGTTGTCCTGACAAGAAACTTGGATATAAAAGATGGCCTGGTTAATGGGACCTTTGGAAGGGTTACCAAGGTGGGCAAGGATGGAAAGACTAGATCTGATTGGCTTAAAGTAAAAAGGGATTAGTACATCATCAATATCCCATGTCACTTGCCTACGCCAGCACATCACACAAAGTGCAAGGAATGACATCAAAGTCAGCAGTGGTGTATTTAATTTAAGTTATGTAATTACATATTTTTGGGAGTAGGACCATGCCTCAACTCCTCCCAGCCTTATATTTACCCTTTGTCAGACAAACTCACTGCTCTTGAGCTGGACCTCGACTCGACTGCTTCGCAATTTGAACATACTCCTCCGCACTGGATTTGTTTCTGCTGATCCTCTGCCTCACATTTGGAACTGCATGTTTCCCCCTCAGCTCCAGACCCAACTTCTCCTGCTTCTCCTCCTCCCGCTGTGACTGGTGTCCTCCATCATTGGCATGTGGCCCTGTCAAAGGAAAAACAAACAAATCACCAAACACCAGTTGCCCTAGGACTTGAGAATGGAAAGTGATTCTGCAAATTATCTTGCCAGCAGGAGAGCTGCAAACGCACACTGGCTCAATCTCACTCTATCAATGACACTTTCCCATTTATATAGTTTATCAAAGTCCATTTGTTTCTGTCATGGTGCTGTCATGGATGGGGTGGGGGGGGTAAGGTCAGAAGGACAAGGTACAAGGAGAAGGGTTGGAGGTAAGTGCAGGAGATTTTAATCTAAGACAAAAAACTAGAAAACAAGGACTATGGCGCTAAATACAAAAGGTTAGGGAGCTAAACACAAAAGACTAGGCTAAACGCTAAACTATAAACAGGGCTGAACACTAAACAAAGACTTTACAGAATGAAGGGGCTAAACACAGAGCAAGGCTAAACACAAGGGCTGGGATGCTCAACAAGAACTAAACAGAACAAAAGGGTCTAACACTAAACAAGGCTAAACACAGAGCATAGCTAAGAACCAGAGACATGAAGCAAACATTCATACATACAATGACCAACAACCAGGAAACACTGAACAGGACTACTCAAACAAGAAACACCTGGACACTAATTAAGACACGTGACACTAGAAACACAAGGGAAGGGTATCACATGACCTGGGAACAAGCAGGAAGCAGAAACAGAACACAAAACTAAGCACGTTACAGTTTCCTGTGTTGTAGTTTGTGAGGTCTGTCTTCTCCATCAAACTGATTATTCATTATTCATGTGAGGTTACTATTGATCCCCTGGAGTCATACATTTCAAAAGGTTGTAAACACGCATTATCCCCAGAACCCCTATATTACCCTTTTCACAAACATTAATTTCATAGAAACAAATGTTTCCTAAAATTCACTAATATAATTTTAAACATTCATAACCCAGAGTCATAAATTTAAAGCAGAAAATAACTCTTTCTCCTGTACCCTTCATATAGTTCTAAACACATAAAATTAATACAAATTAACCATGTGATTTACTTGGAGGAAAAGAAAAATAACAACACAAAACATTGATAAATTGTTTCACAGTGAATCCTGGGGTCTTTTCCATGATTTGAAAATCTGAAAGGGTCTGGTGAATGACTTGCCAGGGTCCCATCCATCTAGTCAATTATCATGATTCCACCGAGTCGATCCTTTGGTACTGAAAGTGCTACTTTGACCTGTGACTAAATAGGTGTAAAATATGTGTAACTCATCACATATATCATAATATTATCATCTACATCTCATAGTGTTTTGGTGTCATTTAGTGTGGTAGCTTGTGTGAACTTTAAATGGTGAGAGTCCTGTTTATCCCGATGGAACCTATTTATATAGATATTTTGCTAGTTGCTATTTAGCTCTTTGGCCCAGAACTCCGTATTTTGTGGGGTAAAAAGCACAACTTATATTATAATTCTTGGATGCCTGAATGCGTCTGTGAGCTCCGCATACCGTTAGAAATCGCAGATCCTACCGTTTCTAAAGATAATGCTCTCATCGCGGTGTTGTGAAGCCTCTGGGAGTAATCCAGTGTGAAATATAATCATAACTGAGGATAATCTAATATAATCAAGCTCAGGACAAGAATTACGGTGTTTACTTTCAGTTTCGTTTTGACTCACATGACTTCAACCCACGCTGTCTCCGGGCAGAAAAATATGAGTCATCAGCAAAAACATATTCCTATTATTGAGTTTTGTAGTTTTTGTAGATTTCACATCAAATCATATTGCATTAGATCACCAAATATAAACTAAAAAGCTTAAATAATTCTTAATTGTGTTTATTCTAAATAAACAAGTATTATTTCATCATATTTTTGAAAGATTATAATAATAATAATAATAATAATAGTTATAATTATAAGCAGCTGCGAAAACTGCCAAAGAACCAAAACAATTTTTATTTGTTGAGATATTGTCCATATTTGCCCTAAACTAAATTCCTGAAAGTCTGGGCCTGCTGTGACTGTCAGAGCTTTATCAGTCATACATCCCAGAGCTTAGAATATCAAGAAAAATATGTCTGATGCTACAAATTTATTTTGTCACAGTAATATGCCATGTAATAAATTAGCATCAAGAATGCTTATGTTTTCAACAGAAACCTCACACTAACAATCTGTGTCAAGATATCTGAGGTCGGTGTATGTTTTCAAGGCTGTACATTGAGAAATATGCAAAAAAAAAGCACTTGGTAAAATTTTGGTCAATACATGACAAATTTCAAGAAAATATTTACAGGATGACATCTGTAGGGCCTTTGCTAAAAATATCTGAACTTCAGATGATATTACAGCGCCACTGTGGTGATGTTTTGGGTTATTTAGTGTCTACTTAGGGGCAACATGACCACCAGAGGACACCCAAAAGATCCTTAGTGTTTTCTAAAAGCTAATAAATGAACAGCAGCTGTTTCTAGGGGCTCAGTGTAAGTCACGACTCAACACCATGTGGGAACTGTGTCACTTGGTGAAACTGTAAATGTTTTAGTTCTTTGTAATTTTGTACACTGCAGTTATTTAAATGTAAACTAGACACTGAACTTGGTTTCAGCTGATACAGGGTGTACGTTCTACCTGGCACTGTGGAATAAGATGAGTAAAGTGCAGGGGGATGTAAATTAATCAGAGACTCCACTTCACCACACCAGCCCATCATTCAGTATGTTAGTATGAGAGCAGCATTCCATCCTCACCCTCCTCAGCTGTACGTGTCCCTTCTGTACGTGAAGATGGAAGAATGTGAGAAATCCACTCAACACAGGGTTGATGTGTACAGAATGACTGCTTCAGAAATGTTCCTCATTTTGAAACAAATACAGGTCAATGTCTAATTTATTTTATATCATTAATGGACATTATAAATGTTAATCAGATGTGGAATGAAGGAAATGTCAGGATTTGAAGAAGTGAATGGAAGGTCAGAGGATGGAGAGGCAAGAGTTAATTGATCCACGTCCATAGTTTTAGTTATTTTTTTCAGAAAGAAGTGACCAAAGCAATGTTCTTTTTCTCACCTCATTGGGTTCAAACCTACGTAGATAAACCCAACACAACACAACATTAAATCATTATCACTACAGAAAATAACTTTTTGGTTTCCCTATACGTGACTTGACTTTTTCTCCAGGCAAGATTTTATTTGTGATTTTTTTTTCTGACCAACTGATTTCATTAAAAATACTGCAAAATTAAGCAGGGTTGAAACCTCCACAGGATAATGATCTAGATATGATCTGAATTCATGAGGTAACAATATGATATTTGACAATAACACTGCCTCTGGTATGTTGAGATCAGGCTGAATTCAATAGCCCCTCACTGATATGTTCAGAACCTAAGGCAGACCTGCTGTTAATGAAAGTGATGACAGGGAATGATTTGTAAAAGTATCAACTCAAATCACCTTAGTAGGTTATTAAATAATTTACAGAACTTTTTTCCAAACTAGTTTTTGTGTATCAAAGCTCTGTCCGTGGTGTGTCTCTACAGTAACTCATTCCTCTCAGTGTGTGTACTGTCTGTAAATACTCATGTGTGTGTATCAAAGCTCTGTCCGTGGTGTGTCTCTACAGTAACTCATTCCTCTCAGTGTGTGTACTGTCTGTAAATACTCATGTGTGTGTATCAAAGCTCTGTCCGTGGTGTGTCTCTACAGTAACTCATTCATCTCAGTGTGTGTACTGTCTGTAAATACTCATGAGTGTGTAACAGAGCTCTGTCCGTGGTGTGTCTCTACAGTAACTCATTCCTCTCAGTGTGTGTACTGTCTGTAAATACTCATGAGTGTGTATCAGAGCTCTGTCCGTGAAGTGTCTCTACAGTAACTCATTCCTCTCAGTGTGTGTACTGTCTGTAAATACTTATGTGTGTGTAACAGAGCTCTGTCAGTGGTGTGTCTCTAGAGTAACTCATTCCTCTCAGTGTGTGTACTGTCTGTAAATACTCATGAGTGTGTATCAGAGCTCTGTCTGTGGTGTGTCTCTACAGTAACTCATTCCTCCCAGTGCTGTGTACTGTCTGTAAATACTCATTTTCTCTTAAGAGAAAGGTTTTTTCAAGCTTTACTACATAAGATGTTCCATGGGTCAGAGGTTTACATAGACTTTTTTAAATCTGATGTTGTTGTAAAGTGTAAATTGTTGTTTTTAAATTCTTAACCAGTACATTGAACTTAACCTGTTTCCATTGTTGTACAGTGTTCAAATGGAGTGGAAGGTGTTCAGGATGAAGGTGCATTGTGTTTGTGTAAAAGCTAAATATGTCTCCCCCAATCTGAACATGTCCTCTGGTAGTTTTTTTTTTTTTTTTTTTGAGCTAAACAGCTTTTTAGTATTAACATGAATAATCTAACCATTTGGGCTGCGTGAAGTTTTTAGACCTGTCTGGTCCTGTCTGTCCTGGTTCCTTATGGGCATATTTACCAATACAATTTGTAGTGTGTCACAATGTTTATTCATGAGGCATGACCACTTAATGACTTCTGAAACTTCTACCTATTAATCCATCTCATATTTTTTCTTAAAGGTAATTAAAAGTCTGGATGAAGACTATATAATCTATAGCCTATTTGACTGTACTTCAGTAACCACTGGCTCTAACAGAACCTTGACCTGAAATGTAACTCTGAGATGAACCGACAGCGGTGAAGTATTTCCACATCTCTGTACCTTCTAATGATCTACAGAGGTCATCAGTTACAGTTCCCCACATTTATTAACAAACATTTCCTGAAAGGTCATCCTTAATCTGCAAAGTAGATGTGAGTTTCTTACAGAAACAGTGATGAAATATCCTGATTTCACCACTTAATAAATTAAAGGCATCTTTCTGCATCAGATCAAGAAAGATTAGTCTTTGCATGAACTACTTTTCTGTATAAACTAATCAATTCTTTGTAAGTAAAAAAATAAATGTGTCAGTTAAGTCAAATTAACTTAAACATTCTTCTAGTGATATATTGTGTACAGGTTCTACATAACACACTTTCAAATGTCTGTTTGGTAACACTATTTTAAGGCCTGTTTCTTAATACTTACTTAACTATTAATTAGCAATTATTTAACTATTAACAAGAAATGAACAATTACTTAGTCAACAGTTTACAAATGTGTTATAAATATAGTTATATTATGTGTTATTAAGATTCTTTTAATTTGTTAGTAACTATTTATTGTTCTAAATATTATTCTCTGTATTATTTCAGTTGCAAATAGATCTCAAATGTCTTTATATGACATGATGTCCCTAGAATAATAACAGGTTATAAATAAATAAATGCACATACAGTACCTATCAAAAGTGTGGACCCATCTCCTCATTGGAATAGGGCTATTCAATGTATACATCTGTATACAGAACTGTGCCCCTACCTCTGCACAACTGAAGTTACGGTCTCAAACACATTGGCATTTGCCAGAGAACACCAAGATTGGAAGATTCACCATTGGCACCCTGTGCTCTGCACAGATGAGAGCAAGTTCACACTGAGCATGGGACAGACGTGGCAGAGTTTGGAGATGCCATGGAAAAAGTTCTGCTGCCTGCAACATCCTCCAGCGTGATCGGTTTGGCAGTAGGTCAGTAAAGGCGTGGGGAGGCATTTCTTTAAAGGGCCAAACAGCCCTGTATGTACTAGCTAGGGATGAGATCCTCAGACCCATTGTGAGACCATATGCTGGTGCAGTGGGCCCTGGGTTCCTTCTGATGCATGACATTGCTAGGCCTCATGTGGCTGAAGTGTATCAGCAGTTCCTACGTGATGAAAGCATTGATGCTATGGACTGGCCTGCCCCTTCCCCAGACCTGAATCAAATCGAGCACATCTGGGACATCATCCACCAGCGCCACATTGCACCACAGACTGTCCAGGAGGTGACTGATGCTTTAATCCAGGTCTGAGAGGAGATCCCTCAGGAGAACATCCGTTACCTCATTAGGAGCATGCCCAGACGTTGTAGGGAGGTCATATGGCATACTTCTGAATTTAGAAACTGATCTGGCTAAAGTTAGAGTTAGTTTAATATTTTACTCACCAGTTTACACCAGCGAAATCTGTTCAAACTTCTTCCACAGCTGATGGATAAACACAGGGTGTGTGCTGCAGTGTCTTAATTAGGGGGTGATTTATTTACTTTTAAAAATATATTTACAACATTTTTCAAGCAATTGTAATTATTTTTTTTAATATAATAGTCTTATTTGTTATAAAAACCCCAAACACACACACACACGTGTGCGTGCTGGTTTGGGCTCCGTTTCTCTCTCGCGCGCTTGGTGGCTGAAAATCAAACAGCTTATTTCTCCTTACTAGTGCCCTACGGATTTGAAACACACATTACTCGCTCAAACTGTGTAGAATATTTTGGTTTGGGACTCAGACACATGCTCATACAACACATTATTGATATATACTGCACTGTCTGCGTGTAAACACACACTGAAACAGTGCACTATGGAGGGAGCACGGAGTGAATTGGAACACACCCGCTGTCTGTCGGTTGTTAGCTAACTGCTGGAAAAACCATCTCATACCAGCTTAGGCTGTGTTTTGGAAGCTGGTAACTGGTTTGTAGCTGGTAACTGGTGTACAGCTGGTCAGAGCCTCTAAAACCAGTTTGAAGCTGGATTGTACCTGGTAACTGGTTAATAGCTGGTCAGAGCCTCTAAAACCAGCTTGAAGCTGGATTGTACCTGGTAACTAGAGTATAGCTGGTCAGAGCTTCTAAAACCAGCTTTAAGCTGGATTGTAGCTGGTAACTGGTGTATAGCTGGTCACAGCTTGTAAAACCAGCTTGAAGATGGATTTTACCTGGTAACGGGTGTACAGTTGGCCAGAGCCTCTAAAACCAGCTTGAAGATGGATTTTAACTGGTAACTGGTGTACATGTGGCCAGAGCCTCTAAAACCAGCTTGAAGATGGATTTTACCTGGTAACTGACGTACAGTTGGCCAGAGCCTCTAAAACCAGCTTGAAGCTGGATTATACCTGGTAACTGGTGTATAGCTGGTCACAGCTTCTAGATGGATTTTACCTGGTAACTGATGTAGAGTTGGCCAGAGCCTCTAAAACCAGCTTGAAGCTGGATTGTACCTGGTAACTGAAAATTAAATCTGATAATTTATTTCTTGCCACCTTTGGACCCAAAAGCAGGACCTCTGTTTTATTGCTGTTTAGAAGGAGGAAGTTACGCAACATCCAGCCTTTCACATCTTTTACACAGTCCTCTATTTTCTTTAATCTGTGTTTGTCATCGGGCTTGGCTGAAATATACAATTGTGTGTCGTCTGTGTTACAGTGAAAGTTAATGTCATGGTTTGTTATAACTGTGTCTAGCGGTAACATGTAATGTAAATAATAACGGTCCTAAAATAGAGCCTTGCAGAATTCCAAATCTTACTTTAAAATAATTTGAATTTAAATTGTTTACTTTTACGAATTGATAATGTTCCGTTAAGTAAGATTTGAACCATAATAGGGCTGTCCATGTTTTCTAACCTTTCAAGGAGAATATTGTGGTCTATCATATCGAAAGCTGCACTGAGGTCAAGAAACACCAACAGGGATACATGGCCTTGATCAGAGGCAAGAAGAAGATCATTTGTTATCTTGACTAGAGCTGTGTCTGTACTATGGTGTGGCCTGAATCCAGATTGGACTTTCTTTTTTTATGTAGATATGAACTAAGTTGTTGGGTCACAGCTTTTTCTAAGATCTTGGATAGAAATGGCAGATTAGAAATAGGCCTGTAATTAGACAGTGTACTAGCATCAAGATTTGGTTTCTTGATCATAGGTTTAATAACTGCTAGTTTAAAAGCTTTGTCTACATGGCCCAGGCTAAGGGATGAGTTTACTATAGTTAAAAGACGATTGATAATAGCTGGTAGTACTTCTTCGAGTAATTTTGTGTGCATTGCATCAAGTGTGCAAGTTGTACAGTTTGCAGAGGTGATAATCTTCTCTAGTTCTAACTGTGGGAGTGAGTAAAATTTTTCAAGTCTTTCTTTTACAATTACATTATGTTTTATATCAGTCACATTGGGTGGCAGCCAGGTCGGATTTAATCCTGTGGCTTGAGTTTGTTGTCTAATATTCTCAATTTTATTATTAAAAATGTCTATGAAATCTTTACTGGTGAGAGTTGCTGGAATTAGTTGTTCAGAACCTGCCTGATTTTTTGTAGTTCTGGAAAACACACTAAACAGTACACTAGGATTATTTTTATTATTGAAGATCAGCGAGGCTATATATGCTGAGCGAGCTTTAGTGAGGGCATTTCTATACTCTATAAGGCTGTCCTTCTAGGCAGAGTGGAACACTTCCAGCTTGGTTGATTGCCATTTCCACTCTAGTTTCCGTGATGTTTGTTTTAAGGTACGGGTTTTATCATTATACCATGGGGAAAGCTTTTTCTGTCTTATATTTTTTCTGTTAAATGGTGCCACATTTTCTAAAGTAGATCAACAGGTATTTTCTAAGTAGTCAGTTAGTACATCCAGCTCCATTGGGTCTGATGGCGTGAGAACTGGGGTTGATAGTTCTGGGAGGTTTTCTATAAATTGTAGGGTGGTAGATGGTTTTATTATACGCTTTGTAGAATAGCAAGGGGACTTACATATATTATGGCTAAGACATAGCTCGTATGAAATTAGGTAATGGTCGGAGATTGCTGAGGAATGTGGTAAGATATTAATCTTGTCTATGTTAGCGTCAAAACTAAGTCTAAAGTGTGACTGCAGTAGTGTGCAGGCCCTGTTACATTTTGAGTAATACCAATAGAGTATAGGATTGAAGTAAATGCCTTTTTTAGTGGGTCATTTTCCTTTTCATTACCTCCTACAATTATAACTTTGTGATTGCACACAGCTAGGTTTGCAGCAAAATCACTGAATTGTGACCGGATTTGTAATAATGGTGGAGAGAACCTCAAAAGAAGTGAAGGTGTCGCATTGTTTAAGACTAATTTCTAGGGTATTTTGGTAAATTACACATACTCCACCTCCTTTGCCTGATAATCTTGGGCTATGTGCATAAGTATAGTCTAGGGGGTGGCTTCATTTAGTGCTGAATATTCATTTGGTCCAACCCACGTTTCCGTGAGACAGAAAATATTTAATTTATGATCACTTATGATATCATTTACGATGACTGCTTTTGAGTTTAGTGATCTTATGTTGAGTAACCCAAATTTTAGTTCTGATGTGTTGCTGCTATCATATGTTTTGATTTAATGATGATTTAATATTGATTAGGTTGCTGAAACAGGCTGATTTTGTTTTTCTACTTTTACATTTAATTCAGGGGAAAGTCACAGTCTCAATATATTTGAACCTAGGTGACGCCTCAACTTAGGTGACATTATGTATTTTTAGCTCTATAAATGCTTTTGTTTACTCCCCCATCACCCTAAATATTTCAGTTAAAAATTTGTTTTGTTATTGAGCTAAAACTTGCTAGCATTTAAACTGTAATTTCAATAACGGTCTACATTATAGCACCAAGACAAACCCAAACGTAGTGTTTTTATTCAAACATACCTCAATAAACTATCATATATGACAGGAAATTAGAAGTACTCACCTTAAATATGTAACACAGCTGCTCTGTTGCTCACAATCAAACTGAAAAAAGGGCAGGAACCACGGGACAACCCAATGCTGGGTTGAACACACAGTAATCTTGCATCTGGGTCACTTTAACCCAAACACTGGGTTATGTAGCGTCAGTGAGAAATAAATAACCAAACATAACTACCCAACTCACTCAACCCAGCAGTTGGGCAGAAAAAAAACCCCATCATTTGAAATGTAGAAAATATGCTTTATAATGCAGCTCTATATGATCTGAACTGACCTCCTCTCTATCCCTGATCCCCTAGTGCATTTTGAGTATAGCAAGACCCCGCTGGTCTTGCTATCTCATCCGGGATGTTGTGAGTGCGATGAAAATCGCGATAGATGGTCATTTCCTGTTGAAAACTGATGTTCAGTAAGTCCCCATGGTTGTAATGTTTGTAAAAGTTTGTAGACGACGTACAACATACTGAGACAACACACGAAAACGCACAAAATAGTACACGAGTAAGGAGTGCCATGAGCCACTGCATCTGTGCGCACCGCCACCGGAAGTTGTCACCTTTCCATTGCATGGAACCTACACAACTTGACTCGACCCAGCTCAGCTCTTTTGCTTTTCCACTGGCCAAATCTGGCCACACTGAACTCTTCCCCAAAAACTTCCCCGTTTCAGTCTTTACAGGCTAGCAAAATGGTGGAAAAATGAACTTTTATAGACTGAAGAACTCTTGTTTCCCAGACTTTTAGGAGTCTCCCTGAAAGGAGATCCTAAGATAAGTGAAAACCTTCAAAGACTTAAGGACTTTTGGTTCCTGGACGCATAGGAGTTTGAAGAGCCTAAGATCTGTTGATCTTGACTGGGAACGTCATTAGGCGGTGGAAGGAATATTTTGAGGATATTCTCAATCCCACCAGCACGTCTTCTGCAGCGGAAGCAGAGTTTGAGGACCCTGGGGGGGGGGGGGGGTGCTCGTCTATCACTGGGGCTGAGGTGGCCGAGGTGGTAGGGAAACCCCTCAAGGCTCTGTTGTGGGGCTGTCCTGTCTGACACGTCTTTGCAATATCGCGTGGACATCGGGGCAGTGCCTCTGGACTGGCAGACTGAGGTGGTGGTTCCCCTTTTTAAAAAGGGGGATCGGAAGATGTGTTCCAACTATAGGGGGATGTTACTGTCCTTTCTCTATGCTTTTTTTTAATGACCAGGGGTAAGAGAGGACAAAACATGAGATGTGTGAAAATCAGGTACTATTGATTACAATTAAGACAATCCACACATCTGCTGCTCTTAATTAGATTTAATTTGACACATGTAACAATACAAAAAAAAAAAAAAACAAACATGGAAAAAATGACTTGACAAGTGAAGCTACATTGTAGTGGAGGATGGATCCAAATCAAGAAATGAAAATTTAAGACTCTGACTCTCCATTCTCTTTTATATAAAAGGAGAAGACAGGACCTGCATTCCACAGAGTGTGCGTGCTGAAAGACTACGCACCCCCGAACCTTATCTTATCCAAGATCAGCAGATGGCCCCAGGACTGCCTAATGGTAACCTCTCTCAACCCGAGTTCAAACCAGACAAACAGCATGGACCAACAGTGCCCCCGAGTGGACATTTGCGAAATCATATGCCACCCTAATCACCTACTCCCTCTCCCTCAAAAGAGAATTATCTTATGTTTCTGCTGAAACTAAGCATGTATTATGCAATGTGTTATTAATGTTATCTTCTGTTATTCTCAGGTGACTGTCTACTAACTAATTGAGGGATGTGAATTAATGTTTTAATCACGAAGAAAGATTCCTGTCTCAATTTAGACATCTAGAATAGTTGATTATATAATTGATATATATATATATATATATATATATATATATATATATATATATATATATATATATATATATATATATATATATATATATTTGATAAATATGCTCCAGTATACTCATTATGATATATTCAAATATGTATGAAGTATTGAATCGTTGAGGTTATATATTCGCCAAAACATAAGTGATCTTTTTCTTTCTCTGGAAATTGAGACGGTCACGTGGACTCCCCAAACCCAGGAACCAATCAGAGGACGGCGACCTCCCAAATGGGCGTGACCGCGCCACCTATGAAAAAGGAGTTACTCACTGTCTCGCACTTACTCTCCCCCTTACTCTCTCTTACGCCCTTGTTGTCTTGACGCTCTTGTCTCTTGTTTTTCTTTGTTTCTCTCTACGCTGACGAAGCCGACTCTTCCAAAAAACTCTTAAAAGAAGACAGATCTTCATGCGAACTAACAGGGGACGCCTTGTCAGTTAGTATTGCAATACAGAAATTAAAAGAGTAAAAAGCTTGATTAATTGTCAGTAATCTTAAACGTTCAACTTTTATTTTGTGTTCGTTTTTGTAGCCCAATCTAAATTTAATTTTAATTAAGTTTAATTAAAAAAGCAGGTGAAACTTATTTTGGCCATAATTATAGCCACCGCTGAAATTAGTATTAGTTATTTACTTCAGAGTACATCTATATAGAAAGAACACACATTCTCTCATCTCTGTCATCTACTCTCACACAGTGAACACATTCTCTCATCTCTGTTTCCTCCTTTCTCACAGTGAACACACACTCTCTCCTCTTTGTCTCCTCCTCTCTCACATTAACACACACTCTCTCATCTCTGTCTCCTCCTCTCTCACAGTGACACACACTCTCCTCTCTGTCTCCTCCTCTCTCACAGTGACACACACTCTCCTCTCTGTCTCCTCCTCTCTCACAGTGACACACACTCTCTCATATCTGTCTCCTCCTCTCTCAAAGTGATGCACACTCTCTCCTCTCTTTCTCCTCCTCTCTCACAGTGACCACACACTCTCTCCTCTCTGTCTGATCCTCTCTCACATAACACATGCCCTCTCCTCTCTGTCTCCTCCTCTCTCAAAGTGACACACACTCTCTCATCTCTGTCTCCTCCTCTCTCACAGTGACACACCCTCTCTCCTCTCTGTCTCCTCCTCTCTCACAGTGACCACACATTCTCTCATATCTGTCTCCACCTCTCTCACAGTGACACACACTCTCTCTTCTCTGTCTCCTCTTCTCTCACAGTGACACACCCTCTCTTCTCTCTGTCTCCTCCTCTCTTACATTGACACACACTCTCTCATCTCTGTCTCCTCTTCTCTCACAGTGACACACCCTCTCTTCTCTCTGTCTCCTCCTCTCTTACATTGACACACACTCTCTCATCTCTGTCTCCTCCTCTCTCACATTAACACACACCCTCTCATCTCTGTCTTCTCCTCTCTCCCAGTGACCACACTCTCTCCTCTGTCTCCTCCTCTCTCAAAGTGACACACACTCTCTCATCTGTCTCCTTCTCTTTCACAGTGACCACACTCTCTTCTCTTTGTCTCCTCCTCTCTCACATAAAACATGTTCTCTCCTCCTCTCTCACATTGACACACACTCTCTCATCTCTTTCTCCTCCTCTTTCAGAGTGACCACACACTCTCTCCTCTCTGTCTCCTCCTCTTTCACAGTGACACACATTCTCTCATCTCTGTCTCCTCCTCTCTCACAGTGACACACACTCTCCTCTCTGTCCCCTCCTCTCTCACAGTGACACACACTCTCTCATATCTGTCTCCTCCTCTCTCAAAGTGACACACACTCTCTCCTCTCTTTCTCCTCCTCTCTCACAGTGACACACACTCTCTCCACTTTGTCTCCTCCTCTCTCACAGTGACACGCCCTCTCTCCTCTCTGTCTCCTCCTCTCTCACAGCGACCACACATTCTCTCATCTCTGTCTCCTTTTCTCTCACAGTGAACACACATTCTCTCATCTCTGTCATCTACTCTCTCACAGTGAACACACATTCTCTCATCTTTGTCTCCTCCTTTCTCACAGTGAACACACACTCTCTCCTCTTTTTCTCCTCCTCTCTCACATTGACACACACTCTCTCATCTCTGTCTCCTCCTCTCTCACAGTGACACATACTCTCCTCTGTCTCCTCCTCTCTCACAGTGACACACACTCTCTCATATCTGTCTCCTCCTCTCTCAAAGTGACGCACAATCTCTCCTCTCTTTCTCCTCCTCTCTCACAGTGACACACATTCTCTACTCTCTGTCTCCTCCTCTCTCAAAGTGAGACACACAATCTTCTCTCTGTCTCCTCCTCTCTCACAGTGACCACACACTCTCTCCTCTCTGTCTGATCCTCTCTCACATAACACATGCTCTCTCCTCTCTGTCTCCTTTTCTCTCACATTGGCACACACTCTCTCATCTCTGTCTCCTCCTCTCTCACAGTGACACACCCTCTCTCCTCTCTGTCTCCTCCTCTCTGACAGTGACCACACATTCTCTCATCTCTGTCTCCTCCTCTCTCACAGTTACACACACTCTCTCTTCTCTGTCTCCTCTTCTCTCTTACAGTGACACACCCTGTCTCCTCTGTCTCCTCCTCTTTCACAGTGAACACACTCTCTCTCCTCTCTGTCTCCTCCTCTCTCACAGTGACCACACATTCTCTCCTCTCTGTCTCCTCCTCTCTCACAGTGACACACACTCTTTCCTCTCTGTCTCCTCCTCTCTCACAGTGACACACCCTCTCTACTCTCTGTCTCCTCCTCTCTCACAGTGACCACACATTCTCTCATCTCTGTCTCCTCCTCTCTCACAGTGACACACACTCTCTCATCTCTGTCTCCTCCTCTCTCACATTGACACACACTCTCTCATCTCTGTCTTCTTCTCTCTTACAGTGACACACCCTCTCTCCTCTCTGTCTCCTCCTCTCTCACATTGACACACACTCTCTCATCTCTGTCTCCTCCTCTCTCACATTGACACACACCCTCTCATCTCTGTCTTCTCCTCTCTCCCAGTGACACACACTCTCTCATCTCTGTTTCCTTCTCTTTCACAGTGACCACACTCTCTTCTCTCTGTCTCCTCCTCTCTCACATAAAACATGCTCTCTCCTCCTCTCACATTGACACACACTCTCTCATCTCTGACTCCTCCTCTTTCACAGTGACACACACTCTCTCATCTCTGTCTCCTCCTCTCTCACAGTGATACACACCCTCCTCTCTGTCTCCTCCTCTCTCACAGTGACACACACTCTCTCCTCTCTGTCTCCTCCTCTCTCACACTGACCACACATTCTCTCATCTCTGTCATCTCTCTTACAGTGACCACACATTCTCTCATCTTTATCTCCTACTCTCTCACAGTGACACACACTCTCCTCTCTGTCTCCTCCTCTCTCACAGTGACCACACATGCTCTCATCTCTGTCTCCTCCTCTCTCACAGTCACACACACTCTCTCTTCTCTGTCTCCTCCTCTCTCACAGTGACCACACATTCTCTCATCTCTGTCATCACCTCTCTTACAGTGACCACACATTCTCTCATCTTTGTCTCCTCCTCTCTCACAGTGACACACACTCTCTGATCTCTGTCTCCTCCTCTCTCACAGTGACACACCCTCTCTCCTCTCTGTCTCCTCCTCTCTCACAGTGACACACACTCTCTCCTCTTTGTCTCCTCCTCTCTCACATTGACACACACTCTCTTATTTCTGTCTCCTCCTCTCTCACAGTGACTCACACTCTCCTCTCTGTCTCCTCCTCTCTCACAGTGACACACACTCTCTCATATCTGTCTCCTCTTCTCTCAAAGTGATGCACACTCTCTCCTCTCTTTCTCCTCCTCTCTCACAGTGACCACACACTCTCTCCTCTCTCTCTGATCCTCTCTCACATAACACATGCTCTCTCCTCTCTGTCTCCTTTTCTCTCACATTGACACACACTCTCTCATCTGTCTCCTCCTCTCTCAAAGTGACACACACTCTCTCATCTCTGTCTCCTCCTCTCTCAAAGTGACGCACACTCTCTCCTCTCTTTCTCCTCCTCTCTCACAGTGACCACACACTCTCTCATCTCTGTCTCCTCCTCTCTCAAAGTGACACACACTATCTTCTCTCTGTCTCCTCCTCTCTCACAGTGACCACACACTCTCTCCTCTCTGTCTGATCCTCTCTCACATAACACATGCTCTCTCCTCTCTGTCTCCTTTTCTCTCACAGTGACCACACATGCTCTCATCTCTGTCTCCTCCTCTCTCACAGTCACACACACTCTCTCTTCTCTGTCTCCTCCTCTCTCACAGTGACCACACATTCTCTCATCTTTGTCTCCTCCTCTCTCAAAGTGACACACACTATCTTCTCTCTGTCTCCTCCTCTCTCACAGTGACCACACACTCTCTCCTCTCTGTCTGATCCTCTCTCACATAACACATGCTCTCTCCTCTCTGTCTCCTTTTCTCTCACATTGACACACACTCTCTCATCTCTGTCTCCTCCTCTCTCAAAGTGACACACACTCTCTCATCTCTGTCTCCTTCTCTCTCACAGTGACACACCCTCTCTCATCTCTGTCTCCTCCTCTCTCACAGTGACCACACATTCTCTCATCTCTGTCTCCTCCTCTCTCACAGTGACACACACTCTCTCTTCTCTGTCTCCTCTTCTCTCACAGTGACCACACATTCTCTCATCTGTCTTCTTCTCTCTTACAGTGACACACCCTCTCTCCTCTCTGTCTCCTCCTCTCTTACATTGACACACACTCTCTCATCTCTGTCTCCTCCTCTCTCACATTGACACACACTCTCTCATCTCTGTCTTCTCCTCTCTCCCAGTGACCACACTCTCTCCTCTGTCTCCTCCTCTCTCAAAGTGACACACACTCTCTCATCTCTGTCTCCTTCTCTTTCACAGTGACCACACTCTCTTCTCTTTGTCTCCTCCTCTCTCACATAAAACATGTTCTCTCCTCCTCTCTCACATTGACACACACTCTCTCATCTCTGTCTCCTCCTCTCTCACATTGACACACACCCTCTCATCTCTGTCTTCTCCTCTCTCCCAGTGACACACACTCTCTCATCTCTGTTTCCTTCTCTTTCACAGTGACCACACTCTCTTCTCTCTGTCTCCTCCTCTCTCACATAAAACATGCTCTCTCCTCCTCTCACATTGACACACACTCTCTCATCTCTGACTCCTCCTCTTTCACAGTGACACACACTCTCTCATCTCTGTCTCCTCCTCTCTCACAGTGATACACACCCTCCTCTCTGTCTCCTCCTCTCTCACAGTGACACACACTCTCTCCTCTCTGTCTCCTCCTCTCTCACACTGACCACACATTCTCTCATCTCTGTCATCTCTCTTACAGTGACCACACATTCTCTCATCTTTATCTCCTACTCTCTCACAGTGACACACACTCTCCTCTCTGTCTCCTCCTCTCTCACAGTGACCACACATGCTCTCATCTCTGTCTCCTCCTCTCTCACAGTCACACACACTCTCTCTTCTCTGTCTCCTCCTCTCTCACAGTGACCACACATTCTCTCATCTCTGTCATCACCTCTCTTACAGTGACCACACATTCTCTCATCTTTGTCTCCTCCTCTCTCACAGTGACACACACTCTCTGATCTCTGTCTCCTCCTCTCTCACAGTGACACACCCTCTCTCCTCTCTGTCTCCTCCTCTCTCACAGTGAAACACACTCTCTCCTCTTTGTCTCCTCCTCTCTCACATTGACACACACTCTCTTATTTCTGTCTCCTCCTCTCTCACAGTGACTCACACTCTCCTCTCTGTCTCCTCCTCTCTCACAGTGACACACACTCTCTCATATCTGTCTCCTCTTCTCTCAAAGTGATGCACACTCTCCTCTCTTTCTCCTCCTCTCTCACAGTGACCACACACTCTCTCCTCTCTCTCTGATCCTCTCTCACATAACACATGCTCTCTCCTCTCTGTCTCCTTTTCTCTCACATTGACACACACTCTCTCATCTGTCTCCTCCTCTCTCAAAGTGACACACACTCTCTCATCTCTGTCTCCTCCTCTCTCAAAGTGACGCACACTCTCTCCTCTCTTTCTCCTCCTCTCTCACAGTGACCACACACTCTCTCATCTCTGTCTCCTCCTCTCTCAAAGTGACACACACTATCTTCTCTCTGTCTCCTCCTCTCTCACAGTGACCACACACTCTCTCCTCTCTGTCTGATCCTCTCTCACATAACACATGCTCTCTCCTCTCTGTCTCCTTTTCTCTCACAGTGACCACACATGCTCTCATCTCTGTCTCCTCCTCTCTCACAGTCACACACACTCTCTCTTCTCTGTCTCCTCCTCTCTCACAGTGATCACACATTCTCTCATCTTTGTCTCCTCCTCTCTCAAAGTGACACACACTATCTTCTCTCTGTCTCCTCCTCTCTCACAGTGACCACACACTCTCTCCTCTCTGTCTGATCCTCTCTCACATAACACATGCTCTCTCCTCTCTGTCTCCTTTTCTCTCACATTGACACACACTCTCTCATCTCTGTCTCCTCCTCTCTCAAAGTGACACACACTCTCTCATCTCTGTCTCCTTCTCTCTCACAGTGACACACCCTCTCTCATCTCTGTCTCCTCCTCTCTCACAGTGACCACACATTCTCTCATCTCTGTCTCCTCCTCTCTCACAGTGACACACACTCTCTCTTCTCTGTCTCCTCTTCTCTCACAGTGACCACACATTCTCTCATCTGTCTTCTTCTCTCTTACAGTGACACACCCTCTCTCCTCTCTGTCTCCTCCTCTCTTACATTGACACACACTCTCTCATCTCTGTCTCCTCCTCTCTCACATTGACACACACTCTCTCCTCTCTGTCTCCTCCTTTCTACTTTCTTCTTCATTTACTGAGAGCAGAGCTTTATAGATCAGGTTCTGTTGTGCAGAACTATTTTTTCCTCTTTACAAAATAGGAAACATGGAAGAAAGTCAAACACCACCTGAGCAGAAGGCTGACCAGGTGCTCTTAGCACTCGTGGATCTGAATCTTTGTGTGTTGAATGGGGGAGGATCCTACACTGTACCTCAAAACCCTGAAGGAACTACTGGAAGGTTGTATTCACCACTCAGCACCATAAACCAAACAATGCTTGACACTTAAACTACTTTAAAATAAAAACAATACCTGTGTACTAGTTTGTTACTAGTTTGAGCACATCACATGATTTCATTTGTAGTTCATCATATGACTTCATTATATTCTATGTTGTTGTACAACAGCTAATTTTAATATTTATAACATAACATTTAAAATATATATATACAGTGGAACCTCTACTAATGAACGCCTATACTAACAAACTTTTCAAGATACGAATCAGGCATTTGAATATTTTTTGCCTCCACCAATGAACCACGACTCTAGAAATGAACCCGAGCCTCTGCCGAGCCGGTGGCTAGAAATGGCCAATGACCCCAATAGGCGAGTCTTCCAGCGCATCCAGACTTGAGTGAGCTTTTAAGATTAGCACATTGTAGCTTTAGCAATTTAGCATTAGTGTAAATAGCAGACATCAAAATTCGTGCTAAGTTAAACCGTATCTATGCTTCGTCTCCCCACATTCACCCACCTACTCTTCGTTATTCCACCCACCCCCACCTCCCGTCATACAGCCAGTGTATGTAAGTGAACAAGGTGGAATCAGGAGAGAAAATCTCAGAGGAAGCGGCACAGAAATACACCCTGTGTGTATGCAATATTATCATCGTCTCGTTTGAGGGCGGTGAGTAGAACCTGACGCCTCCTGAAGCCAATTTTTATAAACAATACCCCACAAACTCTATTACTGAACTACATAAAGTAACTTACACACCAACCCATAGTTCTGCATGTGCTGTTTTCCTGAAACAGGTTTAAAAGTCATTTGATCAGCTGTAATGGTCTAATAATAATTAATATAATAGTTCAGTTCATGTCAGTTCTGTAGTCTTAAACCCTGGCACAGCTGGTGAAATTATTTTGGATTGGGCTGTGTCATATTTGTGTCATATTAAGTCAATTTAAGAAAGAAAATCCCAATATAATTTAACAATAAAATATAATATTAACAATACACATCCCCATGATTTGTGACAGAACCCAGCTTTAGGGCTAGATATCACAGCTCTGTAGTTTTCTTTATTTACTGTAAGAAAAGCAAAAGCCTTTCAGACTGCTGTACTCATTCAGTGTTCTACTGGTAACTGTGCGGTCAGTCACTGACTGTAAAATCTCAACTGTGGGAAGAAGCATGTCATTGATGTTTCCAGTTACTGTAATCTGAAGACAGAACATATTAAACATATACAGTCAATTTTATTTTATATTTACTCTTATTTTGACAGGAATTCGGGATGTTATCAAGAGAATCATTCCACTAATTTGGGGCTGGACCTGGGGAACAACCAAAAACTTCATCTATAACATGAAAGGTGGGAAATATTTAAATTTGTGTTTCACCCTTTATTTTTAATCATCCTTCCGTTCCTCAGATTTAAAATAATATCCATTGCTCACTGAGGAAAAGCGTCTTCACAGCAGGATGCTTCCATCCTCATACTTCACTGTTGGGCTGGTGATTTTTATTTATTTATTTTTTTATTGTCTCAATTGACCACATCACCTCATGCAACATTGTACCTGGATCATTCCGTTGCTTTCTGGAAGACTCCAGACATGCTTTGATTGAGCTTGTTCTTTTATATTATTATATTTCGTGGTAAATATAGTTTAGCGGTGCACCTTTACTCCAGTCCCAGTCACTGAACTCATTCTGAGTGTTGATCATTCAGAGTGTCAATGTATTGCTTGAACAGTTTTGAGGGACATTCTTCTTTGGGTAGTGTCTGGATGATACCGTTTCCTCACAGTTGATACAACAGCACTAACAGGGATATTCAGACCCTTTCATATTTTATACTCTTCCTCTTCCCCATGTATATGTCTATAGCTTTATCTCTAATGTCCTCAGAATCCCCTTTATTTTAATTATTATCTTAATCTTTATTTGTACAGTTTTCCTTTAGATCCATAGTCTAATGAACTATACTGGAACTAATGGGGTCTATTTCTCCAGGAAATTATGAACCTATTTAGAGATCCATAGGTAAAGTTATAACCCAGTTATAACAGGTCTGAAAGAAATTATAACATCTCAAAATATCAAAGTATCATTTGAAATACCTGGCTGAGAAAATGAATTGTTTGTTACTGTTGTTAGTGAAGTTAAAAAATGTGCAGCTAACATTGTGTCTAATCAAATGTCTCTGAGGTATTTCTGAGACATTAGACAGTGTTGCAGCTGTTGCTACAACTATAGTTATGGTTAAAATGTGGATAGAACAGCAATATTCCAGCTGTTAGCACTAAAATCTGTCCATAAAATGCAGCCATATGGCAAACACTGTAGACTCCTATGATGACTTGGTCAGAGCATCCCCACTAAAAAATAAGTGTTATGGAGTGTTCCAGGTATGCAGTGGTTGTACATAAAAAACATGTTTAAAGGAAGGACCACTGGTGAACCGATGACAGGGTTATTGGTGCTCAAGGCTCACTGATGTTCATAGTAAACTAAGACTAACCTGTCTGTTCTGATCCCATAGAAGTGCTGCTGAAAACTCTAATGCTGTCTATGACAGAAAGGTGTCAGAACACAAAGTGCATCACAGCTTGCTGCATATGGGGCTGCTTTGACGCACACCAGCCAGAGTGCCCACGCTGATCCCTGTTCACCAGTGACGGTGCCTACAATGGGCATATGAACATCAGAACTAGACCATGGACAAATGGAAAAGGGTTACCTGTTCTGATGAATCATGTTTTCTTTTACATCTTGTGGAGAGTTGTGTGAGTGTGCATCATGGGGGAACTGGGGAGAAGATGGCAACAAGATGCTGGTAGAGGCAGTGTGATGCTCTGGACAGTGTTCTGCTGGGGAACCTGGGGTCTTGGTATTCATGTTGGTGTTACTTTGATACATACCACTTACCTAAACATTAGTGCATACTCAATACACCGCTTTAGGGCACTGATGATTTAATGTTATGGCTGATGAGTGCATGCCACTTTTTCAGAGAGAATTCAGAGAGAAAAGATGGGGATAAACCCTTGAACTAGACTATGTAGATCTAAGGAGAGAAGAGGATGAGGACGGTCCAGACACTATCCTGACTCATACTTTATGTTTGATTGTTTAAAGTCAACAAAACCAGAACCAGACATTTCTGTTTGTCCTGTGATTGTGGAATTTTAACACTTTGTAAAGGGCAACAGGCAAAAAACCTATGGAGGTACAGCGGCAGCAATAAGACAGACAACTGTACTTGAAAATTCAATAGAGATTCAATAGGTTTATTGTCATATGTATTCAGAATACAGGGTTTTACAAAATATGATGGAATTCTCATTCTTCATCAGCAAGCTCATAATTATAACAATATTATTAAATTAATAAAACTAGAGACACACAGGGGACAGTGAATGTTGGCAGTACTGCACACAACAAGGATATTATAGTTACTAGACAATTGTATTATACAATTGTATAACAATTAATAAATTAGTGGCACAATGTACTACTGCAGTGAGAAAGGTGCAAGATGTAATATACACTATATATGAATTATAAATAAGGCTATAGAGTCCTTCAGTGTTAAGAGCTCTGGTGGCCTGAGGAGAAGAAGCTGTTTCTGAGCAGATAATGAGGTATAAATGTATTCAAGTTGAGTGAGGTCAGTGTGTGTGATTGTGATAACAGTTCTGACAGTTCTCTTTTTGGGAGTCTGGGATCCTGTGCAGTCAAGTTACTAGTTCCTAATCATTCTAGAAACATATTACTCCAGATACAAGGAAGAAGAAAACATTAATCATTTCAGAATACTTTAATCAGAGCTTTAATATTCTCATGATTTATTTTTTGACTGTGTCATCAGTGGAAGACGTCCATCCCAGTGTCCTTCAGTCACAGACCAGACCATACATCAATGCTGGACTCCTACTTAACTCCCCCTATTTCGCAGCTCTGAGAAAGGAACGACACGTTGATCTCATCATCTCCCTCAACTTCAGTTCAGGAGATCCCTTTCTGGTACTACACACACACACACACACACACACACACACACTGTGAAAGCAGCATTTTGTGTAATCTGAGGGTGTGTACACACTAGACATTGACGAAGCATCAGAAACAGTCTCCCAATATATTCCAGATTAGAATCAGAATCACGTTATTGGCCACAGTGCTTGCACAACAAGAAGATTGTTCTCTACATTTAACCCAATCCATGGGTTTAAACACACGTTTACACACACACTAGTAAACACTAGGGGGCAGTGAGCACACATGCCCGGAGTGGTGGGCAGCCCCTAGCCACGGCACCCGGGGAGCAGTTGGGGGTTTGGTCCCTTGCTCAAGGGTACATCAGTCATGACCTGCTGGCTCTGGGGATTGAACCAACAACCTTCTGGTTGCACGCTAAATTCCCTAACCACCAGGCCATAACTAGTTAATAATATAGGGAGCTGCATCAGTTCTGTCTGAGGAGGATGGCCGGGCAGAGGCAGATGACGAATTAAAATCCAAGATGGAGCAAAGGCTAATAGATTCAGTGGTTCTGTATGATGTGAGATTGAATGTATATATAAGTGAATATAAACATTCACTTTATCACGCAGCAGCCTGGTACAGTGTGTTTCTGTCGATGGTCTTTATATCTTTCAAATGGTCCAAACTGTACAAACTCTGTCTCTACTCCAGCCATGTACACGCCGTATAGAAGGACAAGAGCTGCATGTGTATGTGTCTACTGCTCTGTCCTTGTGTTGTCTAGTGTGTAGCCACCCTTAGTCATTTAGGCCCTGTTATCAATGTATCATGAAGCTGAGGTTTCCTCTTTGCTTTTCTTGATTTTGCTCTGATCTTGGATCTGAAATTAACGTACTTCCTTGTCAGACTGGTTTAGACATTTTCAGCTGCAGATCGGCCAAAATCAACTTGTTAAACTTGGTTTTAACTTTTTAAATATTTACATCATGTGGTAAGTCATTTAAGTGGTTTCATACGACTCAAATAAATATATAAACAAAAATACATTGAATGAAATAATGCAAAGTGAAAATATAGTTTAGGTTAACAAAAGCAATACTTTTCATCAATTCAAACTTCAGCAAGTCTTCACATCAACTTCTATCAACTTTTAAAATGATTAGGTTTTTCACTTGTCTTATCACAATTTATCAGGATTGACTAGAATAAAAATATAAATATACAATTATTTATATAAATATACAAATTTATATTGTATCACAGTGTATTTACAGGAGTTAATAGTAAATAGAGAGTTTCTTCTTTTTTACAGACAGTGAAGGAGGCTGCTAAAATGTGCAAAGAGCGTCACATTCCTTTCCCTAAAGTTGTTATACCTGAAGAAAAGAAACCACTGGACTTCTATGTGTTTGAAAGTTCTGACAACGTTCCAACTGTGATTCACATTCCTCTTTTTAATATCATTAACTGCAATGGTAAGAGTCCAGCATAATAAAAATATACATGCTCATATATACTGTAGGGGGTGCCAAGGTGGTGTAGCAGGTAGTGTCACAGTCACATAGCTTCAGGGACCTGGAGGTTGTTGGTTCAAGTCCCACTATGGCCTTCCTGATGCGACACACTTTTAATTAAAAAAAAAAAAAAAACATCTGGGAAAAAGAGAATGTGTGGTCACTATACTCACATCATTTTCAGTGTAATGGCAAGATATTGTACTATGTGTTTTGTGAAATAAAATGCAGCAGCACTCTGAGTACATTTTTGTTTCTGCAGGAGAACTTGAAAAGTGGAGGAAGAGATATCCCACTTTCAAAATGGCCTACAGTCGTGAGGATATCACAGATCTTATGGAGAAAGCTGCTTTAAACATCAAAAACAACAAAAATAAACTGATACAGGTGATTAAAAACACCATAGCAAAGAAGAAATAATACAAAAAAGCTTGGATAAACCTGACGAGTAGAAAATACTTCAAAAATGTGCTGAATATATATCTGGGCGGTGGTTTTTATATCTGGGTTGTTGTATTTTTATCTATGTAGTGGTATGTGTATCTGGATAATGTTTATTATAATGGGTGGTAGTTTTCTAAGTGGGTTGTGGTATTTGTATCCGAGTAGTGGTATTTTTATCTGGGTAGTGTTTATTATTTCTGGGTAGTTGGTGAGTTCTATTCATGTATCAGAAACATAACTAATAATCATGATTTTGTGGGTAATATGGTAGTCATTACTTTTATGAGGAACAGAATATCAGCTTGAAGCCTATCTGTCTCTCATCTTGAAAACTATCACTGATTTGCTGTGATTTTAATTTTATGAAAGAATATGAAAAGTGGATTATATATTTCCTTATTGTTTGCATTTATGATTCATTTGCTAGTGGAGATCATAAAAAATATAAAAAATACCTAAATTTAGGAGTAATACTGTGTTACTAAATGGAGTTAATCAACTGAAAACACTTACTTGGTTAATATTGTTCATTAGGTTGTTTTTGGGATAATTGTATTGTTTGTTACTGTTGTATTTTTTCAGTAAAACTGTCCTTTCCTTGCACATTACCTCTGTGTCCTTCTCTGAATTCTCTGATTCAGTCCCATCATATTTACTGATATCTGGAACTGTTCATATTTCCCTCCACCTTGACTAAAGCCTCAGTTCCAGCTGCAGAAATGCAGCCCCAAAGCCAACACCATGCTTCACTCTGGGTATGGTGTGCTTTTGGTGATGCACAGCGTTGGCTTTGCACCAAACATACCATTTAGAATTATGACCACTTGCAAAATCTAGCTCTGAAAAATATAGGGGCTTGCTTCAGACTTGAACAGACAGTGTGAAGAATATTGCATCACATCAACCTCTATGGATGGCATTCAAGAAGACACTGCTTACACTTCAGCACAAAACAAAAGATTAAACGTTGCTAAAGAACATGAAAATGCCTGATAAATATTGGGAGCACATTCTTTGGTCAGATGAGACCAAGAAAAATTAGTTTGGCTCAGATGGGGTATAGCATGTTTGGCGTGAACCTAGCCAGGACTACAACAGTGAATAGTTATGACCCCGTCTAGGGTTGAGCCATAACAGAATGAGGTGTGTGTTATGATTTGTATGTAGGAAATAAATAAATTTAACAGGGATGAAAATGTGGACAAAAATATGAATACGAGAATCACACAACCAGAAACAGAATAGAAAATGGATAAAATATATTGTATATGTGATACTTACAACAAGACACAAACACTGGTGAAATTTCAGGATTGCCTTATGCCGACAAAATAACAAATAAAACACCCCACCTAAATGACCCACAGACATATGGACAACTCCTAGCTTAATTTCTCGAATTAAAATGGCACTTCCACAATAACTAGAGCCAGAAAAGGTAAAACGCTGTTAACTTCCTTTGGATATAAAGTTCAGTTGTCTTTAAGATTTAAAACAGGACAAGCAGCAATTAAATGACAAACAGCATGGCAATAGAAACATGCTTTATTTTCTGTAGTAGCAAAAGCATTAGACTGGGAGGAACTGACAACATGTTTTGAGGTGGAGGTGCGGTGAGACATGTCATGTTGAGAGCTTGGAACAAAGATTTCTTTGTGAGAAAAAAATATCAGATAAAATAGATGCAACAGACAGATTGGTGATTTTTTGTTCACTGGAGTATACCACAATTTTGTTCGGAAGATTGTTCGGTAACACTTTAAATTACAGCCTGCTAATTATTGGGTAAGTACAGAGTAAGTACCTTTTAAGTAAGCTGTAAGATAAAATAAGTACTGAGTAAGTAAAGGGTATGATACTAGAAATATGTGATTATTACTGGGTATCTTACAAACATTTCACAAATAAGTGCATTTTACAAAGTAACACTTTCTGATTCCATGGTACTTCTACTGTATTATTTCATATTCTCAGTAGTAAAAAATACATTTAAAATCAAATTTTTTATCTACAGACATACTTTCAGGTGTTCACATTTTTGGGCTTTTCATTAGTTGTCTTTTATAATCAAATTAATAGAAATAAACACTTGAAATATATCAGTCTGTGGGTAATGAATGAGTATAATATACATGTTTCACGTTTATATGGAATTACTGAAATAAATCAACTTTTTCATGATATTCTAATTTTATGACCAGCACCTGTAGGTTGAAAAGGATTTGCAAATCATCGTATTCTGTTTTTTATTCATGTTTTACACAATGTCACAACTTCATTGGAATTGGGGTTGTATAAGATATTACAAATAATTCAGAAAAATTCTGTTTTAGTCACGGAACAACAATCAAAATTTGTAAAAACTTGCACGATACAACACAACATATTTCATAGCCTCATTTCATTTACCTCAGTATCCCCTGCTGACAGCTGAGACTATATGCACTCCTGAACATGAAGGGCCAGACTCTGCAAAGGAAAACTCACTTTGTTTGTTTAGCACTGTGCCTTTGGCATACTTCTGAATTTAGTGGCAACTACAAATAACAGAGTTAGAGTGTTAAAAAACCTGAAAAGGAAATTTGTTAATTTTCAGTGCATCATCCTGTATGAATCAAAAATATTATACATCTAAATAGCATACAACATCAAATGTGTGGCGTGCTTGATGAGTTTATAATTGGTGTCGATATGTACCATGTCAATCAGCAGAGTCTACACAATGCATGGATGAAGAGAATCCATTCCACTGGACTTGGTGGCCAAGGGCCTGCAAGATTCCTTTCATCATTCCGCACCCTACATGTGGTGCCCTGATCTTCACTGACCTCACCAAATTGTCTAGTTGTTCCTCAGTTTGGTTACTGTTGAACTGCTTTATAGAAAGGCCATTCTCGTGCATGATCCATTTTACTGTGCTCTTAGCTACACCCAGAGTCAGCAGTCAGCAGCAATGTGTGTCACTGGTGGCACATTTCTATCAGGCTTTTTTAGTTGCTCAGAAAACACTAAATATTCAGGTTCTCACCTGAGTTTCACACCTATCTCATGAATGGTCAATGTATGAGCCTCAGGTACTGAGTAAAACAGTGTCACATCTGATTTGTAGTAATATAGAGGAAGAACTAAATAACATCAGAATGCTGTAAACGTGTAGCCAACACCCACGTCTACACAGTTCTGAGCTCTAAAGAAAACATTCACAAGGTGTTTTTATCACTTTATATCAGTCCCTCTGAAAATTAGAGGGATATTTAGAATTAGTTTATGCAAAAAACAGATGAATGACACAGACTTCTCTCACATTATTGTTACTGAGTTTGTACTAATTATTAGCATTTATTAATTAGCATTACATTTTTTGGGAATTTTTTTTATGGATGTGGAATTTATTAAAATATCAAGGCGTGTCAGATCACCTCAGACATGGCTGAAAGACCTCAGACTGCAGAGTGTTAACCTGAAAAACATCATCCTATGCTTATTTAATTTTTAATACAATGCTGTAATTTTCAAAGTTCAATCTCAAGATCTGAACTTTCACTTTCAGGTTTTTTTTCAAAGTAACAAAACTTTTGACCCTAATTTATTTCCAAATTTCTATACATTGCTTTTAAATATAATTTTAAAATAAATGTTATAACTAATCAGGTTTGATACTGAACGAAAGAGAAAAGAGACTTAAAACTTGACTTGGACTTGCAGATAATGACTTGTGAGTAACACTGACACACACACACACACACACACACACACACACACACACACCACATGGTGTGTTGCAAAATAATGTTCCAAAAATTCTATATAAAGGGCGGTTTTCAGAATAAATGTTTTTAATATTTTTACATACTTCCTGCTTCCTTGTAGTTCAGACACTTTTTTCTGCTTAGCTCTGCTATCGTTTATATCTTTCTTTTTATTTTTTCAAAACCTACTTGTTTTTCTGTAATAGAGTATCTCAGCTTTTAAATATACACACGTCAGCAGTACTACAAAGCCAAAACTGGATATTTTCTGCTTTTGGTACTTTTTAAAGTGGTACTTCCTTGCTCTAGGAACCAGGACTGTCCCAACAACCAGGACATTTTCAACAGGTTACAGTAGAAGAATCTTGTGAAATGCCTCATCATTTTGTTCAACACATGCTGTCAGAATTGTTACGGACTTCTACAGAGAATCTCAGCTTTGGAAAGGGATTTTCGGAACCTGCTATCAGAGATTAAGGACTAGCATTTCAGAGCTGTGCGAGGAGTAACAGTGAGTGGGAGTACGAGCAGCAGACAGCGGGCTGAGGACCTAACAGAGCAGCAGACAGTGGAGGGACACAGATCCAGACCAGAGGGTCATGTGGATGGCAACACTGCCATGAGTACAGCTAGAGACAGGCAATGGGTGCAGATTGAAGCTAGACCCAAACACCGTGCTTTGTATAGCTCTGTAGTCTTGTCTTCTACTCCTTGTACCACAGCTGGTCCAGAAAATTCAGCTGCTAAACCTAACACTGCTGCTGAGAGATCACAGCACAGAACCAGACCAGAATATCTGTTTTATTCACTTCAGCGGAAAAACAGATTTGAACCACTGCATGCCCTTCGTGAGAATCACAAATGCAGTGAACACAACGCAGAAAGTGCCATAAGTGTCAGCCATCACAAAACCCTAACAAACTTACTGCAGACACCCTGATCTTTGGAGATGACACTGTTAATGGGGAACAAACCCAAAACTCATAGTGAGATGCGAGCCAAACATCACAGTACCTGAACGTACTGCAACACTTCCAGCTGTACTGGCTGAGTACACGAATGTGAAGAAGATTATTTACACATTGGAAAGAATGGCACTGTCAAGCAGGAGTCTGAAGTTTTAAAAATAGACATTAATGATCTCCTTAAATCCAATATCCGTAAGTTCAACATACATTTTTTCATCAGTGGACCTCTACCTGCAGGAGGCATCACTATGTTCTCAAGGTTACTGGAATTAAACACCTGGCTACAGAACAGCTGCAGGTCAAATGGACTGAACTTCATTGAAAACTTTAACTTGTTTTTTGGGAATAGAGAACTTTTTAGGAGAGATGGACTGCACACGAAGAAGAGGGGTGTTAAACTTCTGACAGACAACCTCATTTTCTCAGTGTGTAATCTATCTACTTCTCTTGGTGGTGGCACATCAGCACCAACATCCAGGAACTCTGCTGTACAAGCTGATGACACCATGTCAGAGCCAGAACATCCTCCCCCCACTGAGGATGACCTGAGGGAGCAGCAGACACCAGACATGAGTGGCAATGACCAATTCTATCAGCTGCCAGAAACACCAAAACCCTAAGAGAACTCCTCCATGTCCTTTATCCCCCCACTCCCCCACATCACCCCACCTCACGGCCCCATCGCCAGAATGAGCTCCACACAGCTCCGTCAGATGATAAGCGATGTTTTTCTGGTCCTGGCTCCTGCAGTGATGAAGTCAGCAGTAACATGTTTTCAAAACAAGCTTGGACCCTTGGTGCCTGTAATCTCTCCCATTCCAGGACTATCAGAGAGAGAGGTCAGATCAGAGTTCAGGTCAGATTCTGTGAATGTAGCCAATCTACAGCATATAAAATGTGAGAGAGATTCTGTGGTAAAGTGCACGAGTTACTAAGTTAGCGCTTCTAAATATCAGATCTCTCACAAGCAAATCACACTGAATTAATGATTTTATTACAGCACATGGGCTTAATTGTATACTTTTAACTGAGACTTGGCTAAATGAATGTAGTGCTGCAACTGTTTTACTGGAGCCGGCTCCTCCAGATTTTCAGTTTTAAATGTATCTCGTGCCAGGTGGAGTTCTAGCTGCTCTGTTCCATCTGTTCCATGCTCTGTTCAGTGCAAGCAGTTATCATTGGGTGACTTCACAACATTTAAGTACCTCTGTGTAGTTCTGAAAGGGGCACCACAGATATTACTAGTAACTGTCTACAGGCCTCTGAAGTACAGTGCTAATTTTATTGATGAATTTACAGAGATGCTGTCTTTTATTTCTACTGACTTTGACCATTTTGTTATTGCTAGTGACTTTAACATATTGACAATCCCAAGGACTGTTTTGCCAAGGAACTACACGCCATATTGGATTCTTTTGGTCTTTCACAGCATGTTACAGGGAGTACACATTGTCATGGTCACACGCTGGATATTGTTATCTCAAAGAGTCTCAACATATCAGTGACTGTGAAGGACGTCGTGTTGTCAGATCACTACTGTGTGTTCTTTGATATGTGGGCCTCACCAATCATCAGAGACAGAAGAGTTTGTGTCAAGAAAAGGATTATAAAGGACTGTACAGCTACACTTTTCATGAGTAAAATGTGCACTACACCATGTGAACAATCCAACTCTGTTGATGATCTGCTGAATAGTTTTAAGTAAAAAATTGTCAGCGTTATTGATGAGATTGCACCAGTTAAAGTGAAGATTATTTCTTGCAAACAGAAAGCAACATGGAGAAATGCTTCTGTTGTTCAAATCCAAAAGAGGCAATGCCACAAGGCAGAACACAGATGGCGTAAAACAAGTCTTCATATTCACAAATAAATCTACAAAGATAGGCTAAGTGAATAATGATAATATGCAACATGATAATATGCAAATCATGACAATCCTATTTCTATACCATGATCATGTCGGGGGTCTTTCCGAGCACACTAAAAACTGCAGTTGTAAAGCCTCTTCAAAAACAAATTTATAATTTACAGTTCAGTGGCAAAATCATTGAGAAAATAGTTTTCAGGCAAATCAATAGTTTCTTGTCCATAAACAGTAGCCTAGACAAATTCCAGTTCGGGTTCCGGTCTAATCACTGCACTGAGACTGCTCTAATCAAGGTAATTAATGACATTCCCTTAAATACAGGGGCTGGAAAGGTATCTCTTCTATTACTTCTTGACCTTAGTGCTGCCTTTGATACCATTGACCATAAGATTCTTATAGATAGACTCACAAACTGGGTTGGACTCTCAGGAACAGTCCTGAAGTGGTTCATTTCTTACCTGGAAGGCAGGAACTACTTTGTAGAAATAGAAAATAATATTTCAGAGAACATGCCAGTAACCTGTGGTGTCCCCCAGGGTTCTGTTCGTGGTCCACTTTTATTTAATTTATATATGCTTCCTCTTGGCCAGATCCTACAAGACTATGGGCTGTTCCTATCACAGCTATGCAGATGATACTCAGATTTACATGACCCTGTCCCCAAATGACTCTGGTCCAGTTGACTCATTAAGCAAGTGCCTTGAACACATCACTAACTGGATGGGACAAAACTTTCTGCAGCTGAATAAAGATAAACAGCAATGAGAGACAAAGATTGGCTGCGTATCTGGACTCAAGAGCCCTGAAATCTAAAGAACTGGCTTGCAACCTTGGTGTATTAATGGACTCAGATCTCAGTTTTAGTGTCATATTAAAGCGGTTACTAGATCAGTATTTTACCATCTTAAGAACATCAGTAAGATTAGAAACTTTCTGACTAAACCAGACCTGGAGAAACTTATCCACGCTTTTATTTCAGCATTGATTACTGTAATGGTCTCTTAACTGGACTTCCAAAAAACACCATTAAAGAGCTTCAGCTGTTTCAAAATGCAGCTGCCAGAGTCTCACTCGGAGACTCATTTGCGCCTTGCACCCAATGATTCCATGTAGGCCCCAGTCACACCGTGACACTCAACTGCATAAGGGCTTACAGACAATGAATGAATGAGTGTTCTGGATTAAAACAATGCCTTTAAGAACAGGGTGATGTGTCTATTCTTGTTTCTAGTGAAACTCTTGCAGCTGCAATTTAAATCAGCTGAAGCTGTGTAATGGTCTTTTTTGGAAGTCCCGTTAAGAGACCATTACAGTAATCATTACTGATAGAAATAAATGTGTGCATTGGTTTCTCCAGCTCTGGTTTAGTCTCAAATTTTACTGATGTACTTACAATGGTAAAATGCTGATCTAGAAACTGCTGCAACATGACACTAAAACTGACCTTAGTCCATTAATGTGCTATGGCACTGAGCTTGTTCTTTAGATTTGAGGTCTTTTAGATTTAGATCTTGAGTCCAGATACACAGCCAATCTGCAACTCTTATTGTTCCCAGATAGAATCATCTCTGTTTTATCTGTATTCAGCTGCAGAAAGCTGTGTCCCATCCTGTTTGTGATGTGCTCAAGGCACATACAGTGAGTGAAGGGGACAAGTGACATTTAGGGACAGGGCAAAGTTAAATATTATAGTTTGAAAAAGTAGTTCAAACCTACAAGACAGGAACTAAACCACTTGTCAAACCAAAGCAAGGGCTGTCATTAGTTATTTTTTCAGCAGGAATTCAGTGCTGATGAGTCCCCAGTCTTTGATTTATATCAGAATTCTTTATGGGAATAAATGTAGTCACAGGAGGACTTTGCTTCACGTTTAGTCCATACCTTCAAGATTATACTAATGATACATTAGACAGTTTGTTCCTCATGAGAAAATATTTTAAATACATCCGGTTCATTATTTAAAAAAAAAAAAAACACTAGTTTTTAAAGTGAAACGGACTAAGATTTCTTTCCTGAGTGGCAGTTTGCTTCAACACTGTGATTTCTATTGACTTCTGCAAACTCCACAAAGCCAAGAATACATCTGGTAGCCGAGGCTACACTCGGCACACTGCATACGTCATGATCAGACTCAGGTAATCAAACCTATTTCCCATTTACTGAATGGCTCCTATTTTATGAAGAAATGTGTGTCTTTAGATATGAGACAATTTGTGGAAATAATAAAAATTGTCATTCGCTGCCAGTGGGGCTTGGTGTAACCTTAGTCACCAGAGAGGCCAAGGTGGATTTATGATAATGGATGGGTTGTAGGTGTGAGGTGTGTGTGTGTATGGTGTGCATATGTGCAAAATAAAGGTATAATCTGATCTTATTGAGCTCTAAAAATATACATAGAATAAAAATAGACATTTTAAAATAAGCACAGGATAAGTGTGAGATATTTACAGAGGCACAAGTACAACTGTGGAAGGTGTGGAAATAGTTGGAGATTAGACTTGTTTGGTGGATAGTGCAGAGTGCATAATGTGCAAAGGAGGTATTTATAGCTTATTAATATCCAGTGTGTGATGAGTGAGTGTGTTGTGAGTTTTGGGTGGTGGGGGTGGGGGGTGTACAATTTTGGTGCATTGTCCACAAGGCCACCAAGTTTGAGAACAAGTGTTATATTTGGTATTTATGATCTGCAAAAGCTAGATCCTAACTTCTGGTTGAAATGTTCTGGTCCTTTATTTTGACCAGATCTACTGTGTGTTCTGTTCTGTGTAGGTCCAGTCATGTTCTGTCCAAACCATTCACACATGGCAGAGAATTAGTCATCATTACTGTCTCTGGGATTATCAGTGTTTATTAAAGTCACCAGCAGTGAAACAGATCAGAATCAGTGCACAGCAGTTTTCAAAATCACCCAAAATATATGCAGGTAAATAATATTTAAGAAGTGTTACATTCCACCCTGGTTTCCACTTTAGTTCAAGTTCCACTGGAGTAATGTTTGTTTTGTCATAATTTTGCCAAAGAAGAACCACTTTCCTTCCATAAAGAACCACGAGTATGAAGAACCTTAGGTTTAAAAATCAATCATTTGATCTTAAGGTTCTTTACCCAGTGAAATGTGTTAGTGAAACGTTCTTTATGGAACCAAAAGTGGTTCTTCGGTGGCATCTTTCAAAGAACCATTTATAGCACCTTTATTTTTAAGAGTGCCATGCTTTTACAACGTTAGGAGGAGACTGTAATAAATGTGCTGCTCAGTGGATGGACTCAGGTTTGTTATAAAAGCAAATAACTCATGAGCAACAATAAAATCAGTGATTTAAATGATGTGTTTGTGAGAGATCTGATACTGAGACTAACCTCAGTCCCTCTGTCTGCTCTGGAGAACTGTGACTCTCTCTTTACCTACAGCTGAACTGATGGGTTCAATCTCTTTATAGAATACTGTGTACTTTCTGATAAACACTGGGAGGAGAGAGTTAACAGTGTGTGAGGGTCTGTGTGTGTAAGACAGAATATGTGTTTGTTGTTTATAGTGTGTGTGTGTGTGTGTGTGTGTGTGTGTGTGTGTGTGTGGTTGTTGAGTGTCTGTGTGTAGTGGGTTTAAGGGTGTGTGTGTGTGTGTGTGTGTGTGTGTGTGAGAGAGAGAGAGAGAGAGAGAGAGAGAGAGAGAGAGAGAGAGAGAGAGAGAGAGAGATGGTCTTTGTGTACTGTGTGTGTGTGTGTGTGTCTGCTCTTCTGTCTCTAGCTAAATACACCTTTTTGGTGGCATATAGAACCCTCTTCTAAAAGGTGCTGTAGAGAACCATCTACAGCACAATCTACATCAATCTGAAGAACCCCTTCACAGTGTAAAGGAACCTTTAATCAGACAACAGTTCTTTGAGTGTTTAGGGTTCTATATAAAACCATCATTTAAACAATGATGACTGATTACCTGTGTGTGTGTGTGTGTGTGTGTGTGTGTGTGTCTTGGCTATCAGTCCGAAACCACTCCCTTGATATTGCACAGTAGACTCAGATGGAAAATACTTAAACACCACTACAGCTTTGATTTTGTGAAGCGTGTGAACTGTGATCAACAAAATGAAAGTAAACCGCCCTCCACCCCCCACCACCCACCACCCACCACCCACCGACAAACTAAACTGGACAATATGCCTATGCCACTGGTTGTAAACTAAACCGTTTCACTCACTTAGACAGAGTGAAATGTGTGTGTCATCTGACCTCATTAGTCTTAAGCCAGGGATACACTGTGCGATTTTGAAAGTTGTGTGCGTTGGTGACAGCTTATATTGAATAGTTTGTCATGTAGGGATATCACCTGTGATTTACATGCTCTAACTGTGTGAATACAGTCAGTCCAACTAATCTGATACGATGTGGGTGATTACACTGCATGGTATAGCTTGGGAACAGTTCAGTCTGCATACACTCTTCAGCATGTTGCTCTGAGTATCAGAAATGATGAGAAAGTGCATAGCTTATAGAAACTGAGTGCTGTGTTGATAGCATCAGCAAAGCACAGGCAGTGTAAAACACTGGATATTTCCTGCCATAATTTTTCAGTGCATGTGTGTCATAGAGGAGGTTGATGACAGATCACAGCAAGAATGCTGCTGCTAAAGCTCCACTAGCCTAGCCTCCAAGTACTCAGTCCACACATCACGTTGCCTTTGCACCATTGTTTGATGACATGCACTGACATGTGGAGTAGATCTGCAAAGACTTTTGGGAAAACAGGTCGTAACGTTGAGAAATTGGCTCGTAGACTGTTCACACTGAGACAAGTGACCAAAATTGTCCGGACATGTTAGAAATCCCTCTGTTCGCCCGACTGGTCAATCAGAGCTCGTTTGGGTTAATTGGACATTGCTACCCTCTTCACACTGCATGTCAAACGTCAGCGGATTGAGCCCAAATTTGGGCTGATCCTGAAATCCTGTCCCATACGACCATATCAGGGTGAACCCGAACACAGCTTAACAAATCTTAAATTATCAGCTTTGTAAGTCTTGAATGTCTGAATGCGTCTGTGAGCTCCGTATACCGTTAGAAAGAGCAGATCCTATCATTTCTAAAAATAGCGCTCTCATTGCCGTACTGTGAAGCCTCTGGGAGTAATCCAGTGTGAAAAACCACCTAAAAATCAAGGCGCTCCTTCAAGATCTGTGTGTAATGTTCTTGTCATGAAAGATTCTAATGATATTCACTATAATCAGAAATGAGGACTCTGCAAACGGACAAGAAAGACGGTGTTTACTTTCAGTTTCGTTTTGACTCCCATGACGTCAACCCACGCTGTCTCCAGGCAGAAAAAAATATGAGTCATCAGCAAAAACATATTCCTTTTATTGATTTATAGTTTTTCAAGGTTTTTGTAGGTTTCACATCAAATAATACTGCATTAGATCAACAAATATAAACTAAAAAGCTTAAATAATTCTGTATTATGTGTATTCTAAATAAACAAGTATTATTTCATCATATTTCTAAAAGATTATAATAATAATAATAAATGTTATTATTATCAGCAGCTGAGAAAACTGCCAAAGTACCAAAATATTTTTTTATTTGTTGAGATATTGTCCATATTTGCCCTGAACTAAAGTCCTGAAAGGCCTGCTGTGAGAGCTTTATCAGTCATACATCCCAGAGCTTAGAATATCAAGAAAAATATGTCCATCCATATATATATATATATGAATATATTTTGTCATAGTAACATGACATGTAATAAATTACACCTCACACTAACAATCTGTGTTAAGATACCTGATGTGGGAGTATGATTTCAAGGCTGTACATTGAGAAATATGAAAAAAAAAGCAGGTGCTAGGTAAAATTTTGGTCAAAACATGACCGATTTCAAGAAAATATGAATTATCGGTCAGCATGAAAACCTCAAGTGATTACATATTTGAGTAGCAAAGGGTCTTTAGAAAATAATACAACATATTGAATATGGCTATGTCACAAAATCACTGTTTAAATGCAACTAAAAGAGGCACTGAAAAAAAAAAACGGAATAGCAAAATAGCTATAAATAAGGTTCTTAGGGTTAAGATCGGGCTAAAATCACACAGTGTACGCCTGGCTTTAGATACTGAACTAAACAAAATTGGTCCCTTTAGGTTTCAGAACAGAGAACCCTCCTCAGGAAAAAGGGGTGGTGCCTGTCACACTGACGTATGGCAAAATAAAACAAAACAAACAAAACAAGAGCAGGATGAATAGCAAGAACCAGGTGAGAAACTTGACAGTTAACAACAAACAGAAAGCTAAAGGTCATTTGTCACCTTAATTAAGGCAGATTCAGTGCTGTGCATAGCTTTAAAAACAGACTGAAAAGTCTCAAAAGTATTATTGCACCTTAAAAATGGTCAAATCTGGGAATAAACAACCTTTTCCATTAATTTAGTTTAAAAAAGGCAGTTTAGAAATTGATCGATAATTACTGACCACTGCAGGATCAAGACTCTGCTTTTTAAGCAGAGGAGTGACTACAGAATGTTTAAAACTGGCAGGGCCCACACCAGTAATAAGGGACATATTAATGATGTTCAGAACAAATGGTCCTAGTACCTCAAATGTCTTCTTAAACAGCTGGGGGTGCATGACATCTTGTGGCGTGGTTGTCGGCTTTGTGTTCATCACTAAATCTGTGAGTTCTGGCATGAAATAGTCTCAAACTCACTACAAACACCTGGGCACAGTGGAGGAAGTGGAACAACTAGACCCTGGGATGGGATATGAGACCTAATAGTCTCAATCTTTCCAATAAAAAAGTTTAAAATCTTCACATAAACCAGGAGAAGAATCAGGACCTAATTCAGATGGCTTAAGTAAAGTATTAATTGTGCTGAACAAAACATTAGGTCTGTTAAAATTATTGGTGATGATGTTAGAGAATATTTCAAGATTTACTTGCAGTGAGTGTTTTTTCCATTTCCTCTCTGCTTTTCTACAAGTCTGTCTAATTTCCTGAAGTTGTGCATTTAACCAGGGCTGGTTAAGTTTAGGTTTTATGCGTGTAAATCTCATGGGTGCAACACTATCAAGAACAGTAGAACCATTTTAATACAATGATGTGACTAAATCATCAGCATTTGAATCAGCCAAACCATGAGTGGACAATTTAAAAGTATCTAAAAAAGCTCTAGAGAAATCACTTGCTGTAGATGAGCTGATATTCCTGGACCCATGGCCTAAAACAGGAGCAGTGAAATGCTCAATAACAGTTGAGCTAAACACTAGGCTTATGATCACCAGTGGAAGCCCATGTCTCAGTTAAAAACAACATGTCTAAAGCAGGAATAGTAAAATAGTCATTTAAGATGAAAGTCTTGTTATAGATGGAGTGAGCATTTACCAGTGGGATGTGTACAGACACAGATTGAGGCTGTAGTAATGGTGTGTGCTCCAGTTGTCTGTGATTACAATGATTAACTCTTCTGCCTTTGGCTCGGACTCTTTGCTGAGGCTGCAGGTGTGTAGCGGGTTGCTGCAGAAGCACAGGAACCAGCCAGTTGTAGATCGGTTCACAAACAAGAATAGAAGCTGTGACCACTGGACACATACGGAGCGTGCCGGGAAAAACCCAGTTTGTCCTCTGAACCACTCCTTATTCTGACTAGGACGCCTCCTCGTTCCCCATGTTTCCTCCAGCGCTTCCCTCTGTGGATAAAGCTGGGATAGTGACACACCTCCCTGGGCCAGGTAAACATAAACCTGGAGTTAAAGCTACTCTGTCCCTCAGGAGTCTGTTTCCAGACATCTCCAATAGAGGTATGAATATTGAGTAGTGTTTCACAATCATACAGAAGTAATAGTGGTGCAGTGTAAGCACTGCCACCAAAGAGAAAAACACACAGTACAAGAACACACAGAGGAAACAGAGAGAGAGGGCAAGCTGACAAACACATGGGCGCCATCTTGAAAAGTTTGTTGAGGCTGTTTACTTTTTACCCTATGGTCACAAAATAAAGATACTCTTGTTTGATTCCCCTTAGGTGTTTATTAAAAATAAACAACCCACTTAACAATAAAATTAATGTGTACTTGCGTTGCCCAAACAGGACCAAGGGTGCAGCCGTGGTTTGGTGGTCATGACGTCATGATTGAAGTGCCCTTGAACATGGTACCTAACCCCCAACTGCTCCCTGGATGCCATGGCTAGGGCTGCATACCGCTCCGGACATGTGTGCTCACTGCCCCCTAGTGTGTGTGTGTAAGTGTGTGTTTCACTGCACGGATTGGGTTAAATGCGGAGAACAAATTCCTCTGGTTGCAGCACAGTGGCCAATAAAGTGATTCTAATCCCACTGCAATCTGCAAGAGGAACTGGAGCTGGAGCATGAGGCACAGGAGCCGCCCTTCTGCTGTCTACCGACACAGGAGCTGCTGTTCTGCTGTGTGAACTGGCACAGGAGCCGCAGTGCCATTCTTCCAGTATAAGAGTGATGGGACAAAAGGGGACAGCACAGTAACATCTCGGCTACAGCCGACTATCCGTTTCAGATAAAAATGGAAGAAAAGGAAATTCTTCTGGAGTAATACAGTAAAAGCAGACGGGTGAGGGCATGTGAAACTCTGTGAATGATGCAGCACACTGTTGACTTGTGGACATGAAATACCTTGACTATTACAGTCTGGAAGTATCCTGAGCATAAAATCAATGAGCAATCATTAACTGCACTGCAGCAGGAAGCGCACAGCTGTGGAAAGTATTGTGATGCAACTCAAGATGATTAAACAAATCATGGATTGACTGCCGATCAAAACTATAATTTAAATTCAAGTGCTCATCATTAAGCGTATCCAGTGGGTTTCCCCCGGTCACGGAACACTCTCCTCTGATATTTTCATTTATGTCCAAAAACTCGTCCGTGTTGCGCTTGAGACATTATCACAGGTACCTTAAATAGTTTTCCTTAATTTGGTTGCTAAAGTGTGTTGCGCAACAGTTTAACAAACTTTAAGGGATTCCTTAAGGAATTAGACAAAGATAAGGAAAAACCTTAGATACATAAGTGAACATTTTAAGGAAACCTTAAATGGTTTCTTGAGGCACCCAACATATATATTTAAGTACTTTGAGTATCCTACAGGATGTTCAAGACATAAAGACCTTTAGTTTTTAGAGTGTAGATCAACTGCAATTCTTGTTCTTTGGTGTTATATGAACCTGCAACGAGTCAAAATCTACTGAGCAGTCAGGACTGTAAACAAATGGGAAGCACAATATTCAGGGTCATACAATGTGTTTATTGTACAGTATAAAGTCTACAATGCACTTTACTACAGTAAACAATACATACACAGTGGCTTTCACAAGCAGCACATAATTGTGAAGTGGAATAAAAATGATACATGGTTTTCAAAATTTTATTCAAATGGAAATCTGAAAAGTGTGACGTGTAAAAGCATTCAGCCCCTTACTCTGATTCCCCTAAGTAACATCCAGTGCAATCAGCTGCCTTCAGAATTCCCTTAATGAGTTAATAGAGTCCAGCTGTGTGTAATTTATTCTCAGTATAAAACCTGTTCTGTGAAGGCCTTGTGAAGGGTTTGTTAGAGAATGCTAGTGAGCAAACAGCATCATGAAGACCAGGGACCTCACCAGACAGGTCAAAGATAAAGTTGTGAAGAAGTTTAAAGCAGGGTTAGATTATAAAAAACATATCCCAAGCTTTGAGCATCCCAATGAGCACTGTTCAATCCGTCATCTAAAAATGGGAAAAGTATTCTACAATTGCAAACCTACCAAGACATGGCCGTCCACACAAACTGAGAGATTGAGCAAGGAGAGCACTGGTCAGAAGCAGCAAAGAGGCCCATATATCAAACTAAAATAATATAAATGCACATTTACAGATTTAATGTATTTAAAAAAGAGACCATGTTAATATTACAGTGAGCTTATGGGGCCCTGAACTGTGTGGAACATGTTCTGGATGGAATTGGATTGTTGTCCTCTATCAGGAAGAACAGATCCAGTTAAAACTCTCACCTTTGTGTTAAGCTCTGAGTCCTGGGTAGAGTCACTGACTGTGTGTGTGTGTGTGCTGGGCCGAGTCCTGTTTGAGGAAATCAGGACAGTGCTGCCTGAGTTCCCATAGCGCTCCCCTGTGGGTAATCTGTGTACTCAAAGACAAAATGACTTTCACTGATTATAAATGGACTTGTTGATTTTGTCGTGGTCGCAGTTTAAATGAGTAAATGTTCCTTTAACTCACATTGATCGTGTGTGATATGAGACGGGAAGAGTGCAGAGCTACTTTTAATTATTTGTTTTGTTCTTTGTTAGAACTTATACTAAATAATAAGTAGAAATTGTTTGTTTGAAGTGCTTTACTGAAAATGAGTGGAATAACTATAATAAAAAGTAATCAGGGAAAAATAGCTACAAGAAAAGCCAAAAAGGGAGACTCCAAAATGGTGGACTCAAATTACAGAGCTCATTTTTCCTTAAACTGATATTTCACTTCTTGTCTATAGCTTTATTTCTTTTTCTTCTGCTTTTTTGTTACGGTTTTATTCTCTGATCTAATGATGCCCCACGACCCAGTTACAAATTAATATTCAGTCACACACTGAATCCTGCAACATGTAAAAGGCAGTTTAAAGTTATTTTAGTTTGTTGTCATTGGGAAATTGTCCATGAATTTATTCTCTGTCTGTGATTAATATTAAATGGAGAATCATGTCAGTGGTATATTTTTCCTTCAAAACATCAAATTGACATCTGTGAATAAGCGTCAATGGAAACACTACAATCATAGAGTCACTGCAGGAGATTAAACTGAAACTAGAGGGCAGCACGGAGACAGGCGTCAAATGCTTCAAAACATTAAGTAAAATAAGGCAGACCTTCCCATTGTTAAACACTCATTTCCGAGCCCCTTGATACTTGCCTGCACCATTTAAGGTGGAATGGGAAAATTGTAAAGAGTATCTAGGGAATTAGAAACTCACCATCATCGTAATTGTACAGATGATTTTGTTTATTATGATAATTATATTTAACTGTGACATTACCTAAGCCTTTGTAAGGGGTATTACTCTCTTAAGTACCATAATTTATGTACTCTTATTATTATTATTATTTTAAAGTGTTACACACATTCAGAAATGTACATGCAATATTTCCACATACACACAAACAGTGATATTACAACTCTGAAGGCTGTAAAAGGACTGTGAACAACAACATTTCAAAAGCTGAAAATCTTTAGGATCCTAATTTGCATATTTACATGGGACTACACAGGGAGAAGTTTCAGATCAGACTCTTTCATACTGTAATATGATGTTATGATCTAAGTGTGATCATAACTTTATTCTCCAAATGCTTTAATATAAAGAAAAAGCTAAACTAAAAACACAGATTCAGCTGGTAGCAGTGGTGTATTACTTCTGCTGCTTTTTACTTGCTGTTTTTAGGGAAGTGCAGCTGTATCCAATGTTTCACGTCCTCCCTGTCCTTCGTGGTTCCTACGCCAATGGCCCACATTTACCTCAGTGCCTAATTCATTCTCACATTTGGTCTTGACCTTCTACATTATTAAGTCATGGTCTCTTAAAGATTTGACCTGTAAATATAATTGTGAAATCTGCACTTTAACAGAAGCACTAAGAGTTAGTTTTTTCCACACAAGTAGTCTTGATTAGTGAAGGAAAGGTGGAGATATTTCTGTTTTTTACAAATGTATGAACCTGATAATATTTCGAGTGTTATATGAGGGACAAATTGTCTAAAGTATCATTAGTATAAAGTATGTTGTGTATCAGGACTAAACTGGAAGTGAAAGTGACATGTACCTCCATTTATTTGCATGAAGACATCTGATATAAGTCAAAGACTGGGGACTCATCAACACTGAACTTCTACTGAAAAAAACAACTGATAACAGCTCTTGCTTTGGTTTGACAAGTGGTTTACTTCCTGTTTTACAGGTTTGAACTGCTTTGTCAAAATATAATATTTCACTTTGCCCTGTCCCCAAATGACACTGGTTCCCTTCACTCAATGTAAGTGCCTTGAGCACATCTCAAACTTTCTGCAGCTGAATAAAGATAAAACAGAGATGATTCTATCTGGGATGATTCTATCAGTTTTTACTGACATTAAAACTGACGCCTGCACCACACTCCAAAAAAGTTGGGAGAGAAAAAAATTTTAATTGATAAGTTTTGGACCATTCTACAATAAACAGGTGAATATAAGAATAAAAGCGAAGTCAACCAAAAGCTCAGTGTCTGCAGCAAATTTTAAAGTTCTCCTAACATGTAGCTGAAGTGTAATTAATCTTTTGTAAATATTCTATATCACAATATAAACCACTAAAATGTGGAATTTCTTGTGATCAAAACAAGAGCTCAGTCTAATGTTTTATTAGAGCTTACAGAAATGAACAGGAAGTGAAGAACAGAGAACAAATACAGAACAAAAGAATAAGAAAATGACAAAGTATGTTTTTACCAAACACTTGGAGGTGCATGATTTTACAGGGAACAGAGCATTAAGCAATAACCCTTGTTTCAGGGTGTGGTGTGTATTTGGATTCATTCCTGTGCTGAATGATGAAAGTGATAATGACGATGATGATGATGGTGGTGTAGATATAAATACAGCAGATTTACAGCAGGTTTCACTTACGCTCGGATCAAAACTAAACTCACTCAGAGGCTTCACTTCTGCTGAAAGACCCTCCTCCAACACCATGGCATCTACAGACACAGCTGCTCTAGGAGAGGGCCCATGGTCACAGTGGAAGGATGCTGATGCATGTGTGAATGGCATCTGCTTGAAGGTGAATTCATTTCCACTCGTTTTGTTCTAGTGTAGTATTGATTTCACTGACTGGGAACTTTTAGTGCCTTGTATCTAATCTGAATCAAACCTGGTATCGAATGACACCATATCCTTCCAGTTCTGGACTTTAAGACTTTAAAAACTGTACAACAATAGCAGGGGACAACAGGGTAAAATAATAGAGAGCACAGTTCCACTGTTCCCCTGTTTGATGTTGGGGGATTTTATACCGGGTACTTGTGAGCACTTTGGGTTCTTGAAAAGCATTATATAAATGTAATTTATTATTATTATTATGTTCAGTATAAAGCGGAGTCTCAATATTATTTTCACAATCAAATGCCTTTTTTAAATGAACATAAAACTTAATTCAACCATCAGTGAAAGAGTTCTATGTATAATTTTGTTTTTCAGCTGAAGCCTGAAATTGAAGACATTCTTCGAATAAAATTTACTGTTATTATGGCTTTGGACTACCAGTCTTCACAAGGTTCTACAGGAACAAAATACAGAATAAAGGTATATGTAATAGTAATATGTTATTAAGGTTTGTCATTTGCTAATGAATCATTTATGGGTATTTTGATTTATCTTTCCTCATTTCTAAATATCACAGATATGTTCAAAGCAGCAGGAATAATTATTTGATAATTATAGCTCAAAGACAAGGCAAAGAAGCTGAAAGTTGGTCCTAGCTAAAGGTCCTGGCTGAGAGTATTCTGTTAAAAAGGAAACACTACAGTGCACTGTACAGTCATGGATAAAGCTCTCTTTGAACCCTCTACACCCAGTCATCACTGAACATATTTCCTCATCCTCAGCTACAACATGGAGGTTCACAATTAAGTCCAATCCTGTTGTTCATATACATTCTACTTTTCCTACAATTAATACCAAAGTATACTGTACCATTGTATAAAATGATGCACAATTTTACCTTCCTCTGAAATCCAGTGACCTCTGTGTTTTGAATAAACTGATATAACTGTATGGAGGATATAAAACATGACATGACAGACAATTTTCTCCCAATGAACAAAAACAAACTTAAGTTGATTTTATTGGGGCCTTTGAAATCTATTAACCGTGTCTCCAAAGATTTAGGACATTCATACACATACACCTGTGAACTCAGTCACAAGACTCCTCACAGGGGAGGGGCGTGGCTGAGGAAAACAAGTTTGAAAAAACCAAAAACACAGAACCAAAACAACATCTGAGAGGAATCTGGACAGATTATTGTAACTCAGTCCCTTGTACAATTTTGCATCCCTTACATTTAAATGCTTAGAAAGCCGATAATGGCCCCTTTTATATCACTCATCTACTCAGCTTCTGAACCATGTCCCACAGAATGGAGATGAGCTTGATGTGGCTCAAACAGTAAAAATGCTGTTTTAATGACAGTTAGGTCTTCCATCAGAAAAAAACATACGAGACAAAGTGAGAACAGATGTGGAGTTTCATCTCCCAAGAAATCATCTGTCAAAATACTTGCGATGTTAATATAATTAAATTAAATCCCAACAAAAACATACTTTTACTCCTCAGCTTTTTAATGCACTGAAACATCTGTAATGAATCTTCCTTTCCTTGTCTATATTTTGTAAAGCACACAGGGCAACAGCAGCTGTTTTTTAAATGTTCTCTATAAATAAGCTCTCTCTCTCTCTCTCTCTCTCTCTCTCTCTCTCTCTCTCTCTCTCTCTCATTACCTCTGTTTTTCAGGTGTATGGAGGAGTGGATCATTTGATTGGGCTGGAGGTTTTAAAGAAGTCTTCTGGGGCCCTCACTCTGACTGAAGCAAATGCGGAACAATTGCCCAATCCATTGCCTAAATGAACTCATGTGTAAATGTTGGTGTGCCCTGCTCAGATGTCCATGTTCTGTTGATGTTCTAAAAGCTGAAAATAAGTGAACACGGGAAGTTCAATATGGCACTGTTCTCTGTCTGAAACAGAAATAGTGTCTAAACATCTGCACAGGGATCACCCCTCACCAACATCACTTATTTCACTCAGAAAATCAACTCAACATCTGATAAGAGCAGTGTCCACACACACAGTGATCTACAGCTCTTTACCAGAGGCTCCTTTAATCCTGAGGGTGGTGTGATGATTGGTTTCTGGTGGCTGTCTTTGTTCTGGTTTTATTCACTGTTCTTTAATTGCTGTTAAACAAATAATAAACTCCCTTCATTCACCCTGCCTCCTGTTACTCCATCAAACTTCATCTGAATTTCATAAAATAGTATTCCTCCTTTAGCTATATTCCCATGCTGTCATTAATGTAGTTACTGGACTTAGGAGCTTTGTTTACTGAAGAGAACCAGGCACAGCTCATAAATATTTATTTATTTATTTAGTTCCAGATTAGAACCTGAGACGTGTAAAATGTAAACTCCAAGGAGCTGATCATTGTACTGAGGAACATGAGGGTACAATCCAGTCTAATCAACTGCACTAATATACGACACAGGTTTTAGAGCCGCAGAACTCAAGTGTGAGTCATAGAGGTCATTCATTCATTCATTGTCTGTAACTCTTATCCAGTTCACGGTGGGTCCAAAGCCTACACAGAATCACTTGGCGCAAGGCAGAAACACACCCTGGAGGGGGTGCCAGTCCTTCACTGATCTTAGAGGTGAATGTACTAAATTTCCACAGAGCAAGGTCTAGCAAGGTCAAATAAACAGCTCCTACAAGGATATGTGGAAAAGTGAAACTGTTTTATGTTCAGTATGGTTCATTGCTGTTTCTCCACATTCCCACAGAAGAAACACATAACAGTTACACCCTGTGTTTCTGAGAACAGATGTTTTTCAAGGCTACAGTGCAGTTTTACTGATGATGTCAGTGTCCAGTAACAGAAAAACCCTTTACTTTTCCCACTGCTGTGTCTGATCTACTCACACCAGCACAACACACATACACACCGCCACCACATCACTGCAGCACTGAGAATGATCCACCACCACATCGCATCTACTCTGTGGGAGTCCTGAGTGCTGAAGAACAGGGGGAGAGGGGGGTAACAAAGTATGCAGAGCAACAGATGGACTGCAGTGTGTAACTATAGAACTACAGAGTGACCAGTGTGGTCAGTGGAGCAAGAGAATGGACAGTGAGTGTAAACACAAGGTGTGGTTACAATGTTATGGATGATCTGTGATGGACTTTTCATCCTATATATACACAATATTAATATCTCTCTTGGTTTTGGGACTTCAGTAAATAACGTGTAATTAAAGTTTAGAAACCAGTTTATTTGGATATTCATCGTCCGCATGAGACAGTTTTCCCTGAACTCACACGTTCAGCAGACACACGCAGAGAAATCTTTGTGATGACTGTGTGAACACAGAACTGTTTAATCACAGCAGGAAGGAAAAAGGAAAGAGGAACACAGCACATTTCAGAGGGAAAACAAAACATCTGAGAAGTACGTTGTTGTGTGACAATGTGTGGAATCTTTATTAGTTTTTCCTCACATTCTCTTAGGGCCTCTGTAGAAATGAGGGAGACAACAGAAAGCATTTATTATTAACCCTGTAGTGTTCAGTGCAGACTTCACTGTGTACAAAGCAGTTTTGAAAACTGGGTTTTTGATTTTGCAGGAGTCTTAGTGCCCACACTGTCTTCCAACACACATTTTCTAAGTTGTGGCCACACGGTTGCGCTGCAGGTTTTGTCACTTTCACACAGCTCCAGGGTTTTGGGGTTAGTTCCCACGGGTCACTGTCTGTGAGGAGTGTGGTGTGTTCTCTCTGTGTCTGTGTGGGTTTCCTCCAGGTGCCCTGCTTTCCTCCCACAGTCCAAACACACACACATTGGTAGAGGGACTGGCTCTAAAACAGATTCCACACGCATGGATTTGAGAGTGACTGGTTGTGTGTGTGAAGCAGTGGTTCTCACTCATCGTCCTCGTGTGTCTCTGCCCTGAATGTTGTAGTTTCAGCTTCAGAAGAGGTTGTTATGAGCTCATTAGCTGTATCAGGTTTGTTGGCACAGAGGGATCTCTACAATGTTTTGTTCTTTCTCTGTATCAGCACTGGCTCTTTTTCTTGCAGCATCTGAGCTCAGGGGGAGTTTGGACTTTAACCTGTGTGTACAGTCGAGGATACACTCTCTGTCTGAACACTGAGAACTTGTGTGTGTCGCTCTGGATAAGAGCAGCTACTAAAGACTGTAAATGTAAAATATGCAGCCACTAGTGATGCAATGTGATGGTCTGACACACCAGTGTGTTCCTACCTTGCAGCCACTTGATTCTGGGTGAGCTCTGAGCCCACTGCAACTTTAATCAGTGTGAAAAAGTTATGGAAAATGAATGAATGTTCTGTTACAGCAACGTGGAGCAGAAACAATGTCTAAACACTGGAGGTTTTTTAACTGATGGTGTTCCTAGGTGAGGTTTTAAAGATTGAGACATCATCTAGACCCTGCAGTGAGCAGTTATTAACCCTTAAACAGGCAGGAGTATAAAACGAGTTCTAAAAAAATCTTTAAATGTTACTATTAACTTAATTTGAACCCAAGCAAAACATTTCCAAAATATTGTTGATTTTATGAGTTGTTTCTCCCAGGATACATTAAACTACTGAGGTGTAGGAAAAGTCAAAATAGGAAATATTTTAATGTCTTGTTTGATGAAGAACACCATTGTCACATACATCACACACTAGTTTTTAAATAGATTTTATAACTTCTATCAAAATACAGGCCTATCACATTTTTCAAACAAACTATTTCAAGTGAATAGAACCATCATAAAAAGTAACGTACAAAGAGAAGTTCACTGATTCTATTGATCAGCTGTTTCAGGAAGAACAAGGCACAGACAAATTAATAACAACAGTGACTCTCACTCTCATAATCACTCAGTTACATGGGCTTTTCCCAGTGATTGTACTCAGAAAAATACCACATTTCGTGAAATGAGTTGATGTTTGTGAACCTGTTAAACAAAGCCCAGTTATTAATCTCTAGAAATACAACACACCTGCGTTGTCCCCCTCTCAACCAATGTGTTCCCACTTTCATAACTCTCTTGACACAAAACACATTCTGTTTACACTGGTGTTAAATTTGGACTGGATCCATCTCTGATCACCTCTGAATGAGGTTCGAGTGATCTAACCATGATCTGATCACTGTGAATCTGAAGGGTGTTTACATCTAACTTTTTATGCAGACAAGTAAAATACAGAAGTGTTCATATCTGGTGTAAACAGGCCCAGTGTTTGGAGAAAAAACACCAAGAGCTTGCAGAGATCTCCTCCATCTCTCACAGCCTCTCATTTCTCAATAGACTGCCTTTTGCCATAAAATGAGCAAACTGTGAGGAAGACATATGCTTTTACTGTCATCATATACACATTGTGTATGATTCAATCTATTTTGCAATGAACGTTTTCCTGTTTAAATCTAAATTTTGAAAACTACAACATATCTCTGGGGATACATACTTTTTAAAAGTTGCTGAATAACACCACAAACACTTAGACCATTTTTTCTTCAGTATATTAAGAGACTAGTCATAATTATTTTAATAAAGTTATTGTCCTGCACTGCACCTGATCATGATGAATTCTGAGCAGGTTTACAGATTTGATATCACAAGCTATGATCTCGGACACTCCACACAGTGAAATCACACATTACTTACAGTTAAAGTTAATTCCACTTAGCTCCTGAGAGTGCTTCACTTTTCTTCATTTTCCATATGGTTCTGGGCGTGTAACCAGGCGGTTGCCAGTTCGATCCCCAGAGCCGGCAGATCATAAATGAAGTGCCCTTGAGCACCTAACCCTCAACTGCTCACCGTGGCTAGGGCTGCCCACCGCTCCAGGTATATGTGCTCACTGCCCCCTAGTGTTCACTAGTGTGTGTAAATGTGTGTTTCACTGCACATATGGGGTTAAATTTAGAGAACATTTAGAGAGCATTCAATGAGGCATCATTATCACGGAAACAGTAAACCATTGCTGCCACAAAACCTCAGTTACTGCAGTAAATCCTTTACATTTTTCCCTAAGTTAAGTGAAAGGTCTGAGGGATTTTATGCAGCACATTAAAGTAATTCTCTTAGGTAAAAGAATATCTTCCCTTAAGGTGTTTAATGTAAATGGACACAGGGGGGTGCTCTCCTGATGTTCTCAATGCTCTCAATGCACAGAGAGAAAAGGCCAAAGCTTTATTAGACAGAGACACATTGTCATTTACTCTACCTGGACTGTGACCTGTTCCAGAACCAACAGATCAGAGAACATCACATGTTGAATTTTATAAAATCATTCTGATATAAAATTATGAACATTGCCTTTAAGAACGAGGTGATGTGTCTCTTCTTGCTCCTTGTGAGACCCTTTCAGTTTCATCTTGTATGAGCTGAAGTTGTGCAATTGTCTTTTGTTTTTTTTTTTGTTTTTTTTGTTTTTTTTTTGGAAGCATGGAAACATTTCTCTAGGTCTTGTTCAGTCAAAAAATCTTTAATTTTACTGATGTTCTTAAGACATTAAAATGCTGATCTAGTAACTACTTTATTATGACACTAAAACTGAGATCTGTGTTCATAAATAAACCAAGGTTTCGAGATCATTCTTTAGATTTGAGGGCTCTTGAGTTCAGATTTGCAGCTAATCGGTGTCTCTGTGATTTCCCCAGATATTGACAAAGCAGTTCAAACCTGTAATAAAGGAAGTAAACCACTTGTCAAACCAAAGCAAGAGCTGTTATCAGTTGTTTTTTCAGTAGAAGTTCAGTGTTGATGAGTCCCCAGTCTTTGATTTATATCAGATGTCTTCATACAAATAAATGGAGGTACATGTCACTTTCACTTCCAGTTTAGTCCTGACACACAACATACTTTTAAGATTATACTAATGATACTTTAAACAATTTGTCCCTCATATAATACTCGAAATATTATCAGGTTCATACATTTGTAAAAAACAGAAATATCTCCACCTTTCCTTCACTAATCAAGACTACTTGTGTGGAAAAACTAACTCTTAGTGCTTTTGTTAAAGTGCAGATTTCACAATTATATTTACAGGTCAAATCTTTAAGAGACCATGACTTAATAATGTAGAAGGTCAAGACCAAATGTGAGAATGAATTAGGCACTGAGGTAAATGTGGGCCATTGGCGTAGGAACCACGAAGTACAGAAAGGACGTGAAAAATTGGATACAGCTGCACTTCCCTAAAAATAGCAAGTAAAAAGCAGCAGAAGTAATACAACACTGCTACCAGCTGAATCTGTGTTTTTAGTTTAGCTTTTTCTTTATATTAAAGCATTTGGAGAATAAAGTTATGATCACACTTAGATCATAACATCATATTACAGTATGAAAGAGGCTGATCTGAAACTTCTCCCTGTGTAGTCCCATGTAAATATGCAAATTAGGATCCTAAAGATTTTCAGCTTTTGAAATGTTGTTGTTCACAGTCCTTTTACAGCCTTCAGAGTTGTAATATCACTGTTTGTGTGTATGTGGAAATATTGCATGTACATATCTGAATGTGTGTGTGTGTAACACTTTAAAATAATAATAATAATAAGAGTACATAAATTATGGTACTTAAGAGAGTAATACCTCTTACAAACGGCTTAGGTAATGTCACAGTTAAATATAATTATCATAATAAACAAAATCATCTGTACAATTACGATGATGGTGAGTTTCTAATTCCCTAGATACTCTTTACAATTTTCCCATTTCACCTTAAATGGTGCAGGCAAGTATCAAGGAGCTCAGAAATGAGTGTTTAACAATGGGAAGGTCTGCCTTATTTTGCTTAAATAAAGCCAAAAAAAGAGGAGAAGACCTGGTCGGCTTCTTATTTGATATATATTACTGACTCAGATAAACAGAAGGTGTGGGTGGATAGATCCAAATATTGGTTTGTATAGGTATCGGATCAATACATAATACATTCTACAAGGTTTGTACAGAAATTATAAACCAATCCTCATGTTTCAGGAAACACAAAAAGTAATGAATGCATAGGGTTGCAAAACAGCAGAATAGAAAATATGGAATAAAATACAGCAATAAAAAATTAGAAAACATAAGAGGTAATTAAAAACACTAAAATAAATTTGGAATGGTGTGTTTGAGTAAGAAGCCGACTAAGGTTTAGAGCAACATCCTCATCTCTTTTCCTGCTTTTAAATTTTTAGAGGTCTCTCCACTGTCCAACTTCTTCAGATGACATTTCTTGGCCATGGCTCAGCCAGCAATGCACAGAGAGAAAAGGCCAAAGCTTTATTAGACAGAGACACATTGTCATTTACTCTACCTGGACTGTGACCTGTTCCAGCACCAACAGATCAAAGAACATCACATGTTGAATTTTATAAAATCATTCTGATATAAAATTATGAACATTGCCTTTAAGAACGAGGTGATGTGTCTCTTCTTGCTCCTTGTGAGACCCTTTCAGTTTCATCTTGTATGAGCTGAAGTTGTGCAATTGTCTTTTGTTTTTTTTGTTTTTTTGTTTTTGTTTTTTGGAAGCATGGAAACATTTCTCTAGGTCTTGTTCAGTCAAAAAATCTTTAATTTTACTGATGTTCTTAAGACGGTAAAATGCTGATCTAGTAACTACTTTATTATGACACTAAAACTGAGATCTGTGTTCATAAATAAACCAAGGTTTCGAGATCATTCTTTAGATTTGAGGGCTCTTGAGTTCAGATTTGCAGCTAATCGGTGTCTCTGTGATTTCCCCAGATATTGACAAAGCAGTTCAAACCTGTAATACAGGAACTAAACCACTTGTCAAACCAAAGCAAGAGCTGTTATCAGTTGTTTTTTCAGTAGAAGTTCAGTGTTGATGAGTCCCCAGTCTTTGATTTATATCAGATGTCTTCATAGAAATAAATGGAGGTACATGTCACTTTCACTTCCAGTTTAGTCCTGACACACAACATACTTTATACTAATGATACTTTAGACAATTTGTCCCTCATATAATACTCGAAATATTATCAGGTTCATAAATTTGTAAAAAACAGAAATATCTCCACCTTTGGGGCGGCACGGTGGCGCAGCAGGTAGTGTCGCAGTCACACAGCTCCAGGGGCCTGGAGGTTGTGGGTTCGATTCCAGCTCCGGGTGACTGTCTGTGAGGAGTTGGTGTGTTCTCCCCGTGTCCGCGTGGGTTTCCTCCGGGTGCTCCGGTTTCCTCCCACAGTCCAAAAACACACGTTGCAGGATTGGCGACTCGAAAGTGACCGTAGGTGTGAATGTGTGTGTCTGTGTTGCCCTGTGCAGGACTGGCGTCCCCTCCAGGGTGTATTCCCGCCTTGCGCCTGATGATTCCAGGTAGGCTCTGGACCCCCTGCAACCCTAAATTGGATAAGCGGTTACAGATAATGGATGGATCTCCACCTTTCCTTCACTAATCAAGACTACTTGTGTGGAAAAAATATTATATATTTGACAAAGCAGTTCAAACCTGTAAAACAGGAAGTAAACCACTTGTCAAACCAAAGCAAGAGCTGTTATCAGTTGTTTTTTTTCAGTAGAAGTTCAGTGTTGATGAGTCCCCAGTCTTTGACTTATATCAGATGTCTTCATGCAAATAAATGGAGGTACATGTCACTTTCACTTCAAGTTTAGTCCTGACACACAACATACTTTATACTAATGATACTTTAGACAATTTGTCCCCAGTCTTTGATTTATATCAGATGTCTTCATAGAAATAAATGGAGGTACATGTCACTTTCACTTCCAGTTTAGTCCTGACACACAACATACTTTATACTAATGATACTTTAGACAATTTGTCCCTCATATAATACTCGAAATATTATCAGGTTCATAAATTTGTAAAAAACAGAAATATCTCCACCTTTGGGGCGGCACGGTGGCGCAGCAGGTAGTGTCGCAGTCACACAGCTCCAGGGGCCTGGAGGTTGTGGGTTCGATTCCAGCTCCGGGTGACTGTCTGTGAGGAGTTGGTGTGTTCTCCCCGTGTCCGCGTGGGTTTCCTCCGGGTGCTCCGGTTTCCTCCCACAGTCCAAAAACACACGTTGCAGGATTGGCGACTCGAAAGTGACCGTAGGTGTGAGTGTGTGAGTGAATGTGTGTGTCTGTGTTGCCCTGTGAAGGACTGGCGTCCCCTCCAGAGTGTATTCCCGCCTTGCGCCCGATGATTCCAGGTAGGCTCTGGACCCCCTGCAACCCTAAATTGGATAAGCGGTTACAGATAATGGATGGATGGATGGATCTCCACCTTTCCTTCACTAATCAAGACTACTTGTGTGGAAAAAATATTATATATTTGACAAAGCAGTTCAAACCTGTAAAACAGGAAGTAAACCACTTGTCAAACCAAAGCAAGAGCTGTTATCAGTTGTTTTTTTCAGTAGAAGTTCAGTGTTGATGAGTCCCCAGTCTTTGACTTATATCAGATGTCTTCATGCAAATAAATGGAGGTACATGTCACTTTCACTTCAAGTTTAGTCCTGACACACAACATACTTTATACTAATGATACTTTAGACAATTTGTCCCTCATATAATACTCGAAATATTATCAGGTTCATACATTTGTAAAAAACAGTAATATCTCCACCTTTCCTTCACTAATCAAGACTACTTGTGTGGAAAAAACTAACTCTTAGTGCTTTTGTTAAAGTGCAGATTTCACAATTATATTTACAGGTCAAATCTTTAAGAGACCATGACTTAATAATGTAGAAGGTCAAGACCAAATGTGAGAATGAGGTAAATGTGGGCCATTGGCGTAGGAACCATGAAGTACAGAAAGGACGTGAAAAATTGGATACAGCTGCACTTCCCTAAAAACAGCAAGTAAAAAGCAGCAGAAGTAATACAACACTGCTACCAGCTGAATCTGTGTTTTTTAGTTTAGCTTTTTTTTTTATATTAAAGCATTTGGAGAATAAAGTTATGATCACACTTAGATCATAACATCATATTACAGTATGAAAGAGGCTGATCTGAAACTTCTCCCTGTGTAGTCCCATGTAAATATGCAAATTAGGATCCTAAAGATTTTCAGCTTTTGAAATGTTGTTGTTCACAGTCCTTTTACAGCCTTCAGAGTTGTAATATCACTGTTTGTGTGTATGTGGAAATATTGCATGTACATATCTGAATGTGTGTGTGTAACACTTTAAAATAATAATAATAATAAGAGTACATAAATTATGGTACTTAAGAGAGTAATACCCCTTACAAAAGGCTTAGGTAATGTCACAGTTAAATATAATTATTATTATTTATTATTTTTAATTATAATAAACAAAATCATCTGTACAATTGCAATGATGGTGAGTTTCTAATTCCTTAGATACTCTTTACAATTTTCCCATTCCACCTTAAATGGTGCAGGCAAGTATCAAGGAGCTCAGAAATGAGCATTTAACAATGGGAAGGTCTGCCTTATTTTACTTAAATAAAGCCAAAAAAGAGGAGAAGACCTGTTCGGCTTCTTATTTGATTTAAACTACTGACTCAAACAGAAGGTGAGGGTGGATAGATCCAAATATTGGTTTGTATTGGTCAAGACCAAATGTGAGAATGAATAAGGCACTGAGGTAAATGTGGGCCATTGGCGTAGGAACCACAAAGGACTTCACAGAAAAAGTTTTTCCAAAATTTGATGGTCAGCTTACACATGAAAATGGATGCTGTAATCTAAAGTCAAACTCGCCAACATCTATTACACCGCGACAATCTTGACCATCTTTAGTACCCATAAGGAGGTGTTGAAAAATCAGACAACAGGACAGGTTTGTTGTGTACAACGTTAAACCACTGCAATACTGACTTGTCTTTTCAGTGTGAGTTTCTTTTTATTTCTCACAATGTCATCTGCGCAAGCAAGTATGTGTTGGCTACTATCATGACTCACCAATAATCAACCAATTATCAATGAACAACAAGGCCAATAAGTGTCTCAAGTCAAAGATTTTTTGAGTTTTCAGAATTTAGATTAATGCCTTTTGCTTTCAGAACTCTGTAATATAATCACCAACACCAATCTCGTCTGTCAAATCGTCTAAATACTGTTGGTGTCACTATAAAATAATCTGTCCCCCAATTTACTCATTAGATAATTGTAGTAAAATAATTATACCCCACGTTGCGGCGGCATAACAATGTAGCAGAGTCAGTGATAATGAATTATTATTTGATTAATAATCATTCATTCATTCATTATCTGTATCCGCTTATCCAATTCAGGGTCGCGGTGGATCCAGAGCCTACCTGGAATCATTGGGCGCAAGGCGGGAATACACCCTGGAGGGGGCGCCAGTCCTTCACAGGGCTTGATTAATAATTAATTATTTAATCAATTTTGTTAAGCTCCATGGTTCAGAGCCATTAAATAATATGTAATATCTTTACCTGTCCAATTTTAGCTTGGACAAGTAGGTCATCATGTTGGATGACTTTACATATTATATAGCAGAATTATCTAGAATTAATTATTATTAATCACCATGACCCTGAACTGGATAAGCGGTTACATATAATGAATGAATAATTACTATTAATGAATTATTACGCTCATTGACCCACTATAGGGTCTTGGTTCCAAAATTAAATCTTTTGCGGCGACCACTCCGTCAGAGCTGGTGGCGTTCTGAAGGTCTCTGTGGGGATCCTACATCATCGCTGATCTGCCTCCTGGTGAGAGACAGGCCCATGTAGGTCTCTCATGGTCCATTGCTCAGAAGATCATTCTGAGGGAGCATGTGGGGATTCTTCTTCTTCGTCGCTGATCTTGAAGCTCTTGTCACCACTTTGAGGGTCAGAGGTCTGAGGTCTCTTTCATGCTCTGGGCGTTGCATTGAGCTTTGCTGGATTTCTACTAGAAATAAAAATAAAACTTCATGTTGGAATTTCTGGGCTCTCTTAGCTGAGCTTCCAGGCTGGAAGTGAATTCTCCTTCATTCCACCCCTCCTCTTTTCTTCTCGCTCTACATTTTCTTTCTATGTTCTGGGTTTGTTCTGTCAGGACCATGCTCGAGGAGCCCAATACTGTTTAAGAGAGAGCCATAAGAGAGTCTGGAGAGCTTCTGGAGAGAGCTGAAGTGCTGAACGCTGAGCCGAGAGCTCTCTAGGGAGCCAGGCTCTCCCTTAATGTTCCCACTGTGTCATACATGTGCCATGTAGGAAAACCAGTTCCATACATGTGTGCATAGTGATGAAGAGAGATCTATCACAGGGGCATGGGTCAGCATTGAAATAGTAAAGGCTGTTGAAAAAGGGTATGTGGTTGCAAAAATCCATGAGGTTTGGCATTTTCCAGACAGTCCAATACATTGTTCTGCGAATATGTAAAGACTTTTTTTACAGTACAAGCAGTAGGTCAGCAATTATCCTGCACATGCTGTCATAGAGGAAGAGAGAGATTAATACATCAGGGATTATTTTGAAAAGGAAAATATCCAGCTGAATTCTGACAAGATATGCCTTAACCAGGCATTTCACTCTATTAACAAATTGTTAAACAGCTTGTGGGGTAATTTGCCGACATGTTCTTTGACCCCAGAGGGTCTCAGGACATTTTCTCAACTTTTTGCAAATCTTCATTCAAATCTTAAATTCACATTTACAGGCACTTCATCTACATGTTTTTTTTTTGTATAAAATGGGTTAACTCCAATTAAAATTAAATCCAATTAAATCCATTTTAGTGGATTTTAGTGAAAACACCCCTTTATGCATGTGTTTTAATTGTTTTGTGACTGAAATGGTTTTATCAGAGTCTTAGGGTCACAAAAATAGGGGACTTTATGAATTAAATACTGTATAAATGTGTAATAAACATCTAAAATTAAATTTAGTAAAATCATTTATTTAGTAAAAGTGCCATCTCTCACTCTACAGGACCAAATGTTCATTCTACTTTGAAAAAAATGAAACATTAATAACACTTATGTTACTGTGTAAAAGGTCATTGTCTGTCCATAAATATATGCTTCACTCTGTAAAAGCTATAACCAGCTATAACTTTGTTTTCCCCTTTGTCATGTGCATAAAACCCTTCAGTTTCTGAAGCTCTACTCTCCTCATCACTGTTTTTCAAATGCACCCCACCAACTTCAGCGCATGTAAACTTTTTCAAGTGTGGTGAAAAATTGGGACAGAAATGAAATATTTCTGTCTCAGAGTCTCTGAGTCGGTATCAATGTGAGTAACAAATTTATCGGAGTAAGGAAATGCAATGCATAGACCCTTCTAATCTCCTTCTACCCTGGAACAGTTTCCCAAAAAGCCTTTATACCCATAGCCCCTCCCTAATTATACAACAACTATCATTCTATTGTTTCATATGGCCATGAACAAAGTTACATTATGCAGTTGTTCACACTGTTTCTAACTATCTGTGATGTTCTAACACATTCTGCTCTGAGAGTCTCCTTCCAGACTGTTCCAACTAGCTTCAGTTATCTCAACTCAGTACAGAGAGGAAGGGAATTGAAGGTCAAGATGTGCCAACACACCGTTATCTGACACACATAAACACATAAGCCTGCTCCCTTCACAGATTTTTCAAGAAGGGAAAACAACGTTAGTCACACAAGCATATATGGCTTTTGCTGATATAGATGAAATTAACAATCCCTTTAATTTACTATGAATCATTTCCATCATACGAGTCATTCCTCTGACGTCAACTGAATAAAACATGGAGGGTAACTGGAGGGATGGGTAAGTCCTTGATTCTTAATTTCTTGATAGTCCATTGGTTAGTCCTGTTATGTTATGTTAGTCATGGATGTTAGTCCTGTACAGTCTCGTGATCACATGCAATCGAAAGAGCAGTTTCTACACATTCAGAGTGTGTTTGAACTGCTCTGTGTTATCGCTAAGATATTAATAGGAACATCATGAAATATTTTGACATACCGGCACATTCTTTGACCCCAGAGGGTTACCTTACCATTACGATGGTATGGTAAAACAAGGTGTAGGAGTTTTCTTGGCGAATGTACTATTGCCTAGACTAGACCTTATGAATCTTCAAAAGGTAGAAAGTCTTTGAGAAATATGAGTCTCTTGGTTTGAGCCTTTCAGATGCGGTGTAATTAGACATGAACACGACAACATCCAAATCAGCCCTCTTAGCAGCTGCCCACTGACATTCCCACATTCTATCAACATTTACACCATATACTCAAACAAGCGTCTCCACCTTGTCATCAAACTGCTTTCGCAAATCACCGTACAACACTATTGACATAGGATGGCTCTGGTTCGGGTTGTAACGACATTCATGATGATGATGCATGCAACTGTTAAATTATAAGGCTTTTTGCAAACCATCTTTTTTATAATAACTGTCCACATAATACACACAAAAATTAATTTATCTATGAGTTAAAGTGCAGTGCACGTCAACATCGCTTACTTGCTTAACACACTCAAGCCATTAAATAGAGACATTAGAGAATGTCTTGTGCTGGTTAATGTATGTGTTGTTGCATGTCAGTGTGTCTGTTGGGTCAAATGTTGGATGTTCAAGTGTCGTCATGCCGCACCACGACCATGTCATACTCGTCGATAAGACAAAGCATTTTTTTCACTTTGAGACAACTGCCCCATGCCTCATATATTGAGTTGTCACACACAAAAGTTGTCGGCACTACCATCTTTACAATGCTTTGCCGGTTGTGTATGTGATGTTTGACTTGTGTTTGTTAACCATTCATCCAGTGTAATTTGTAAAAAGCAATGTGCATTACTACTGTTAACGCTGACTTGTGTGTCTATGACTTGCTGTTTATTACAAAATTAATTAAGACAACACATTTCACCCGGAGACAACCATCCCCATGCTTCATATATTGGCTCGTCACACACAAAAGATGTCAAATGGCCACAACTATTACAAAAATTAGTTTATTGTGTTTGTGATGTTTGACTTGTGTTTGTTAACCATTCATCCAGTGTAGTTTGTTAAAAGCCATGTGCATTATTACCGCTGCCTTATGTGTCTATGCCTTGCTGGTTATAACTAAGTCAATAGTTATGTCATACTTGTCAATAAGGCAACACATTTTTTCACTTAGAGACAACTGTTTCCATGCTTCACATATATAGGGTCGTCACACACAACTACTGTATATGCCATGACTGTTTAGATCTATTGTCACACCCTGGTCCTGTCATTCACTGCCACTCTGAATGCCCTTCAAAGGCGATGCCTCGCCTCTGTTCCTAGACCAGCGGTGTCCCCTGCCGTCTCTGTTCCAGTTCCTGTGATGGCGGCGAACTACGTCGCTTCTCTTCCTGCGACAGTTCATGTTCCTGTGCTGGCGGTGTCATCTGCTGCCTCTTTTCCTGCGCCAATGGCATCCTACACTGTTCAGTTCCTGTTCCTGTGAAGGCAGTGAACCAGGTCACTCCTGTTACTGTGAAGGCGGAGAACCAGGCCCTTCCTGTCCCTGAGATGGCTGCTTCTGCAGCCGCTCCTGTCCCTGTGATGGCAGCTTTCGCAGTTGCTCCTATTCCTGTAATGGCGACGAACCAGGCTGCTCCTGTCCCTGTGATGGCAGTGAACCCCGCCGCTCCTGTTCCTGAGAAGGCAGCATCTGCCGCTCCAGGCTGGCTTCTCGGACCTCAACTCAGACTTTTGCCAGTCCTGAGCACTCCCCAATTGTTGTTTATGTTCCTCTGTCAGTCCCAGTCTTGGTCCCTGTTTCTGTCCATGTCCCAGTACCTGTATTTGCTTTTGTTCCTGTCCCAGTCCCTGTCACTGTTCTGGTCTCTGTTCCCCTGCAAAATCCTGTCCAGTCCCCGTTTCAGTCCAGTGTCTTGTCTCCTGTCTCGTTACCTCTCTCTTCTCCTGTTCTGTCTCAATTCCAGTCCCATTAACCAGCCTCAGTCCTGTCACCTGTCCTGTCTCCAGTCCTTTCCCCTGTTTCTAATAATGTCCAGTCTCTGTTCCCATCCAGTATCCAGTCCACTGTCCAGTCACATGCGCCTGTCCAGTCCCGAGTCCAGTCTTCCCTTTCTAGTACTGTTCTGTCCTCAGTCTTATCTCCATTTTCTACACCTGTTCTGTCTCAGTTCCTGTCCAGTGTTCAAGCCCAGTCTCCTGTCAAGTCATGTGAATCCACTCCAGTTCAGTCTTCTGTCGCTGCTCATGTTTTGTCACCCATATCTAGACCTGTTTTGTCCCAAGTCCCATCTCCTGTTCCCTTCCATCAGTCGCCTGTCCAGTCTCTTGCTCAGTCCCCTGTCTGGTCTCCAGGTTTTGCTACTCTCTGTCAGTCTCCTGTCCTGTCCCGAGTTCAGTCTCCTGTTTCCAATCCTGTCATGTCCCCTGCTCCATAGCCTGTGTCTGTTCCTGTCTTTTCCTGAGTCCTGTCACCTGTCGATTCATTGCTCCATCAGTCTTGTCTTGTTTTCCTTGCTTCTCTCCTGCGCCAACTCCTTGGGGGGTCTATGTCTAGGAGGGGGCATCTGTCACGCTCTGGTCCTGTCATGTCTGTTTTCCCGACACATGGTTCTGATTATTTTGGTTCCTGTCTCTGCCCTAGTCCTGCTTTAGCTCCACCCTCTTGTTATCGGTCCCAGGTGTTCCTTGTCTGTGGTGTGCATTTAAGTTTCCTTGTCTCTGTGCCTGTTTGTTGGACATTCCTCATCCACCTTCATTTTGTGCTGTCCAGTCTGTCTGTCTCGTCTGTTACTCATTCCCTTGAAGTCAGTCTTTGTATCTCTCTTGTCTCATGTCTGTTTGTGTCTTTACTCCATTTATGTTTACTCAGTTTAGCTCTCCATGTCCAGGTCATTCTGTCCAAGTCTCTCTGTCTCTGTCTTTCTTTGTTTAAGTATCCTGTTGTGTTGTTCAAGTCTGTCTGTATCTGTGTTATAAATAAAGTCACTGTGTTTTAGCGTGTGCATCCACCTCGGTCAGTTTGCCCAGCCTTGACACCTATTTGCTTTTCCGATACACAAATTAGTGTTTTTTGTTAATGTTCATGGTTTAAAATAATGCTAATACTTTTGAATGGGCGCTAATGGGCGATTTATTGATTTACATAACACATCCTCCTGAACAAACAAACAAAGTAAAAACAATAAAAAAATCCCTAGGTCAAGTCAAGGCATGATTGAGTCCATCATTCGGCACAACAGCAACAGTGTTGTACTCCTTTACTATAAAATTGTTCTCATTCCATGTTTTCATTGAGTCATCAGACCATCCAGGGACACCAGGATCAACACAGTCCTCATACACTGAGAGATCCGAATCGGTGAACAGATGCATGTAATTAAGCTTGTTTACATACAAACACTATGTTAAAAATAACACAAATAGTATTTAATATGTATTTTTTTACCATTCGTTTTGTGAATATCTTCCTACCTGAGGCGAGTTCCACCACTTGAGTGTGACGCTTGAGCACCACCAGGTCTGAAACTAACATGTTTTCCTTGTCGAACAAATTCCCTGATGACCCTTGGGGCGATTTGATTATGCTGTGAAACCCACGGACTACTGGGACCGCATGGCCGTTGTTGGTGGTCATAGTGTCCAGCAGTTCAGCAGCTGTAGCAGTGCCGGGAACAATTTCAAACCATGGCGGAGTTAAGAGATTTGTTGTTTCAACTAAACATGTCAACCCTACTACACAGAACATATAAATTACACACTATTGTGCCACACAATCAAAACATAACACAACCATGAGTTATAAGACAAATCAAATAACGTACCAAGAGGATCCAAATACCCCATTGTGTCCACAGTTTCTAAAGAAATGGAAGAAACAACCTGACGAAAAACAAGTAAAAATCAAAAGACAAATAAAGTAATAAGGAGTACAGCTATACCTTCACAAAGTTGTGATAAACCTTCAATGCTTCTAATGACATGGATGGTTTCTAATGTGAAAAATGTTGTTAAGTAAGTAAAAATTGTAACAGTGAAATTTCTACAACATATTAGGTAGAAATCTGAAGTTTACCACTTACTGAGCATGTAGGAGTCCATTGCTGCTTCCAAAATGGTGCCTGAATGGCATCTGATTAGTATCCAAAGAGGGGTTTGCCACACAGGTTTTAAGTGAACTATATATACCTGGGCAGTGTGGTGTTAGGGTTAGTGGGTGCTTCGTGGACACGCCCGGACATGCCCATAAATGGACATCCTGTACTGACCTGTCATCTAGGGTCATAAATCAGGGGTCATAACTCATTTACAGGTGAGTTTGCTGGCCAATTAAGAACAGGGATGCCATGATCCTTAAACCAGGTACCTTGGTAGCTTTAGTTTTGTGGCTCTCTGTTGCCAAACAAAAGATGATCCATGTACCACAAAATCAAGGTATATTTCATATTTATATGTCATTATGGTTTGTCCATTTTTTATGAATGCGTAATCACATAAAAAAAGCTGAAAGGAGGTTCTAGCTCAGATTGTGCTGTATGTGAGAGAATAACACTGTACAGTACTGGACAACATTTATAACCTGTTATATGGCGTACACAGTGCTTTATGTCTGATTGAAGCAGGCAGAGCTGCTACTAAGCTCTATAACAAGAGTGTGTGAATCTGTAACTCAGGTCTCATAATGCAGTACAACATCTGTTTATAAGAACATTGTAAATATTATTCCAGTGTCCTGATTTACAGAATTCATATGGAATTTGACTGTGTTATATAGAGTTAAGAGTCTTTTTGTAGACACTCTGAACTTCACTGATCAGTGTGTTATCATGGAGGTTAAAGTCAACTCTGATGAGGAGGCCTATCTGGGGAACGTTGAAAGCCAGCCACTGCCCGAGCCCAGATTCTGAAGTTAACCCTAAGAACCCTATATATATAGCTATTTTGCTATTCCGTTTTTTTGTCAGTGCCTCTTTCAGTTGCATTTAAACAGTAATTATGTGACATAGCCATATTCAATATGTTGTTTTATTTTCTAAAGGACCTTTGCTACTCAAATATGTAATCACTTGAGGTTTTCATGCTGACGGATAAATCAATTTTTCTATAAATTTGTCATGTTATGACAAAATAAATTTTACCTAGCGCCTGCTTTTTTTTCATATTTCTCAATGTATAGCCTTGAAATCATACTCCCACAGTGGATATCTTCACACAGATTGTTAGTGTGAGGTGTCTGTTAGTTGAAAACATAAGCATTTTCTATGCTAATTTATTACATGTTATATTACTGTGACAAAATAAATTTGTAGCATCAGACAGACATATTTTTCTTGATATTCTAAGCTCTGGGATGTATGACTGATAAAGTTCTGACAGTCACAGCAGGCCCAGACTTTCAGGAATTTAGTTCAGGGCAAATATGGACAATATCTCAACAAATAAAAAACATTTTGGTACTTTGGCAGTTTTCTCAGATGCTGATAATATTTACAATTATTATTATTATAATAATAATCTTTTTAAAAAATGTTGAAATAATACTTGTTCATTTAGAATACACACAATAAGGAATTATTTAAGCTTTTTAGTTACATTTGTTGATCTAATGCAGTGTTATTTGATAGTGATAGTTCACTGATTGTGTGGCAGTGAAACCTACAAAAACCTTGAAAATATATAAATCAATAATAGAAATATGTTTTTGCTGATCACTCATATTTTTCTGCCCAGAGACAGCTTGGGTTGACGTTATGTGAGTCAAAACGAAACTGAAAGTAAACACCATCTTTCTTGTCCCTTTGCAGCGTCTTCATTTCTGATTATAGTGAATATCATTAGAATCTTTCATGACAAGGACATAAGACAAAAATTTTGAAGGAGCGCCTTGATTTTTAGGTGGTTTTTCACACTGGATTACTCCCAGAGGCTTCACAGCACCGCAATGAGAGCGCTATTTTTAGAAACAGTAGGATCTGCGCTTTCTAACGGTATATGGAGCTCACAGACGCATTCAGACATTCAAGACTTACAAAGCTGATTATATAATGTGTATTTTTCACCCCACAAAATGTGGGGTTCGGGTTCACTTGTTTATCTCATGAAGGAACAATCCTCTTTACCTTTATTTGTAAAACTTTGCTGTATTAAGCATTAAACTAAGTTGTAGACACTTAAAGTAAATGTGTACACTTCTGACATTTGAGTTTATGAACTTAAACATGTTATGGCAAACAGATCGCCTTAATTACTTTGAGTTCTGCTAACTTATTCAGGATTACAGTGTAGTACTTAACATGGGGTCTATTATGTGGAAATCACTAATAATTGCATTATTTGTTGTAATAATACACAATAAACAATTTATGACCCTGTTTGGGAGAAATTGAGAATCATAGCATGTACATGATATTAGTGTGTAATACACATGTTTTCCATTTGTACACAGTCCCAGATTGACAGGCAGAAGTGGTGGATTATGTGTAATTTATAAAACTACTTTAGATATTAACCAAAAACAAGGTTACACTTTCACGTCCTTTGAAAAGATCTACATTACCATAACTAACCCTGCCACAAATAAGAACACACTCTCCTTAATAAATATTTACAGAACACCAGGTCCCTATTCTGAATTTTTTTAATAAATTGGTGAATTAGCTGCTAGTTTAGCAGTGTCTTGTGATAAAGTAATAATTAAAAGAGTCTTTAACATTCACTTCAAGATCAAAGTGATGATCCACTAAAAAAGGCATTCAGCACATCTGTCCTCCCTGATTGAAAATAATAAAGACAATCCTAGAGCCCTCTTTAGTGTAATCTCTAAACTCACAAACAATCGGGCAGCTACTGATCCACAGATCCCAGTCATTCACACCAACGATGCTTTTATGGACTTTTTAACAACAAGATTTAAAATATTACACAAACAATAAATACCGTATTATTAAGTCCAGTTTGTCTGTCATTCGGTACGGCTGATATAGATCAAATCATAACTAGAGAAGAAAGATGAGTAAACTCCAGCTAATTCAATATGCTGCAGCCAGGGTCCTCACTAAAAGCAGAAAATTCGATCATATCAGGCCAGTCTTATCAGCCCTTCACTGGCTTCCTGTTAAATTACGTATTGATTTCAAAATTAGGTGACATTTTCTATGAAGCCCATATTTATATGCCTTTATAACTGCAGTTATAACCCTTTATAATTATATATAATTATAATATAATAATGCTTCATAAACATACTTATAAACTCTAATAATGCCTCATAAGGCTCTTATAATGAACTATAATTAATTATCTTGTAACTTATAAATATGTAGTAACAAAAGTGTCGCTATTCATTATAATGCCTTTAAATGGATAATAACCTGTGCATAATTATAAAGCACCTATAATACATCTTACCAGTTATAAACACATTATTGATTTTATTATTATTATGTTTTGTCTCAATTTTGGAAGTATATGGCCATATAAGCCATACAGGAAGTGTCATCACTTCCCCTTAATCTGACCATTGTACTCTAATTTATTTTTTTCTTGGCAAACAAAAAAATCCTGCACATTAACAAAAACAATTTGCCCTCATCTAAATATGTTAAGAAACATCTGACACCTGCGGTAATCCTGAATATTAACAGTAATTATACAAAATTAATAATAAATGTAATAGTAACAAATAAGTATAATCTTACATTAGTAGCAAACTTGCCTTCCTTTGCCTTAAAAGGAAACTGGTCAGAAACTTTCCCTCAGAAAAAACAATACACCACCTCAGAGACCACTGAGGTCTATGAAATATAGTGCAGGAGAAAAACCAAACACAGGCCCTGCTGACAGCTCCAGCTGCACACGGTGGCAGCCCAGTCTTTCACATGTAGAAACTGAAAAAACAATAGACGGGAAAAAGCAGAAACTTTTGTTTGTTCACTGATGAAGGATTGTCTACCAGTGAAAAAGAAAAAATTCTTCTGCAACTCAGAGCAGCCACATACTACCTACAACATCCATTATCTGTAACCACTTATCCAATTTAGGGTCGCGGTGGGTCCAGAGCCTACCTGGAATCATTGGGCGCAAGGCGGGAATACACCCTGGAGGGGACGCCAGTCCTTCACAGGGCAACACAGACACATTCACTCACACCTACGGACACTTTCGAGTCGCCAATCCACCTGCAACGTGTGTTTTTGGACTGTGGGAGGAAACCGGAGCACCCGGAGGAAACCCACGCGGACAGGGGGAGAACACACCAACTCCTCACAGACGGTCACCTGGAGCGGGAATCGAACCCACAACCTCCAGGCCCCTGGAGCTGTGTGACTGCGACACTACCTGCTGCGCCACCGTGCCGCCCTTACTACCTACAACACAAGATGATAAACACAGTACCACTTGTTAATCTCTGGATATTTGCTGAATTTCCATCTGAAATGTCATGGCCAAATTTGAATGATTATTACTTTCTAAATACTTGGAATAAATGAAAATATTTTACTTTATATATTTTTTTTTGTAAAAGAACACTTAGCAAGTAGAACATTTACATAAACTTCCAGTTTACTCCTGAATGCCAAAAAATGTAGACGCTCACAGGTTTTTTTTGTTTTTTTTTTGTACATTATATATGACTTTAGAGACATCATCTGGGACCTGCAGATGTGGATTTATATAGAACTTCACCAGTAAAGGTTCTGAGTGCTCCAAATGTATGTATTTTGATATTTATTCAAGTCTAAATGAGGATCACATGAGGTGTCTCATAGTGTTTTTTTGGGCATCGAAAATTGTGTTTTGGTAAAAAAAAATACTCTTTGTAATATGAATTACTACAGATATACATTGCATGGTTTATATTTGGGCCGTGAAAAGTCAGAGTGGACAATGTTAGGTTCTAACAAGTGATAATGGACTCACTAGGAGTGTAACTGTCAGTCCTTTTTAAAAAATTGGGGTAATAAATATCCAAAGTTTTAAAATGTGTGTCAAACAGTGCTCCATTACCTTAAACAAGGCGTTAAATGAATGGTTAGGGTGCCCTCTTGTGGCCGTTAAAAAGTATCGAGAGTTCCAGCTTCCACGTGACACCTACATCTTGCATATATCTTCTAAAATATGAAAGTTATGAAGCAGAGAATGTGAAAAGGACAAGTCTGAAATCACCAGTAGTTCATCATAGTGTTAAAGTCTCAGAGGACTTTTCTGGTCACAGACAACCACCTGGAGCAGGACTTGAACCCACAACCTCCATGTCCCTGGAGCTGTGTGACTGTGACACTACCTGCTGCACCACTGTGCCACCCCAAATATGTGTTTCTGCAGGATGTATTGGACTCAGTTCAAAGAACAGACTGAGACTCATCCTTCAATCAGATGTAATTGCAGTCTTTCACTGAGGTTGTTTCTTTCTTTAATACGTTTGACGTTAAATATTAAACCCTTAAATCCACAGTCCACAGTAATGTTTTATTTATTCTGATAACTATATAAAACACATGTAATAATTGCTCACAATGTTTCCCAATTACTGTGGGAACAGAGGCGTAAATAAACTGGACAGGTTATGACTGAGACATTTTATCTGGTCAGACGTATCACTTTCTGCCCTGAACGTGAATGAATGCTGCATATTGTGTTCTTCATAGGCCCCAGGACGTCTTCAATGAGGAGTTCATTCATGATGCTGTTCACACTGGAGGTGGCAGTAACTTTAAACCACAGTTATTACATTGAACTGCAGGAAAACTAGGTTTTGCCTTTAGTTCATTATTTTATAGAGGAATATAACTTTCCTATCTCTGTTTTCCAAGATGATATTTCTTTCATTCACAGGGCTTCAGATGTGACTGATTCACACGATGAATTTTCAGGAGCGTTCACACATCTGAACTGGTCGAAAAATCTCCAGATTTGAATCCTCTTAAGAATCTGTGGGACTTCCTGGAACAATGAGTAAAATGACAGGGGAGTCATCTGTGAGACTCGTCCAGTCCAGACCAAATCTCAGCTGTTATTCCTGCTCATGGAGGTATTACATGTTAATAGGTTTGTCTGAGTCACAGGTGGCATTTCTTTGTCCAATGAGCTTATGTGCTGCTGTCAGAGGATTGACATTTATCACAAATTCAGTTCATGCATTTTCAGATTTTAAACCTGATCTCATGTCATTTCTTCTTAACCATTCCACTCATTGGTTGTGATCTTACCAAAGGTTCAAGTGTATCTCTCTATAGTCTGTTCTGCACTGATAGTCTACATCTGTCCATGATTATTTAAAAAAAATATTTAATAACATTTACACTGTAGTTACATAGTCATTTAGCACTGTTACCAATGTTATAACACCTGTAATTAGAATGAATTATCAGCATCTCTGTAGGCTCCAGCTAGTCATGTGAAGGCATTATGTACACCATATACACAGTAAATGCTTCAGTGTTAAATCAACACTATTAGTGTTAACACTGAGAGTGTTAAATTATTAGACTAACACTAATAGTGTTGATTTAACACTGGTGAATTTACTGTGTAACAGGTTATAAATCAAATATTTTAGATTTAAATTAGATATATTTTCCTATAAATGTTTTCCATAACTGTAAAATATATTCTATTATTCCTCTCAAAGAACAGAATCTTAACTAGAATATTTATCTAGAACCTTCTTTCAGTGAGTTCACTACTAACGGACAAATGGTAATAAAATATAAAAATGCAGCTTAATTCTGTAGTTCCATCCTGCAACAACTTGATCCTGGTACGTCAGAGCATCAAAACGAGAAAAATTATGTCCTGTTTTCTTTTCAACTTCAGGCTGCAGCTGAAATAAAAAAAAATGTAAAAATATTACAGCAATTACAAGATTAAAGTAGTATTATGTCTTATAAACACTCACAGTCTGGAGTTAAGTTACAGATAATACACAGTCCTCCTTCACTTTTCATAATAAATAACATTATTATTATTATTATTATTATTATTATTATTATTATTATTACTAGACACTTATTTATCCAAATGTATCCAAAACCACTTTATTCTGAGTGAGATCAGCTGCTTTAGTCTGCTTTAGTGTGTTTCCGAATGAACTTAAAATATCAATGTTTAGCTGAGACCACACCTCTATAGCACTTTGCCAGATTTTCATTGGTCAGTTCAAATAAGCCTAGTCTTGGCTTGTTTTGTGGAAGACCCTGTACAAGTTTGGAAGCGTTTTTCTCATTTTTACACAATGTTTTCTGCATTTTACTTCTTTTTCTTTGGACAAAACCTCTTTATGCCCTGGGGCTTATCTATACAGGACATTGTTTTTATTTCTTTTTTTAATTTCTTCAGAGAAGAGCTACAGAATTACAGTTGACTGAGTTAAAGAGGATGCCTTTTTCCTCAAGCTCTTTTTCACATTCTGTAAACTGGTGAGTTGTTTTCCATAATTACGTATAGTGTGTGAATTTTAAAGTCATTACAATGTGTAAAAGTGTGTTGTGCACAACTGTAAACCAGACACAGTATTCTAACTAGACTAATTAACTTTTAATTAAGTAGTGGTTACTCAAACGGTTTGTGTAGAAACAAATTACTGGTTAACAATGCAGTGCAGGAGGTTAAATATGGCACAGTTCCTTTTAAACTCTTATCATTATCATATGTAGCTCTTTATAAACTGTAGTATATGATGTCATTAATTGAAGTCTCACTCATGAGATCATTGTCAGTGGGGGCTCAGAGTTACAGTGTGTTATAATGTTTACAGTGTTATTATAAACAGATGTTATAAAGCATTATGAACCTGACTTCATGAGATCATACACTGTTGTTTAATAAAGTGACTTTGCATGGAATAATTACAATATAAATGTGTAGAACAGCTTATAAAGTGTGATGTAAGCTGTTTATAAAGCTGTATGAGCTTTGGAGCAGGTGTTAACAGTTTTGATTCAGATTAGACACAAGGTCAGTGAAATCAGTATTAAACTAGAACACAGTAAAGGGTTTTAATCCTGAGTGGGCTACAGACAGCGGAGGATGAAGCATTTACAGAGCATAAATGAATAAAGAAATATATTCACCTTCTTGCAGATCTCAGTCACAGTTTCGTCTGCATCCATCCATTTACTCCATTGTCCACAATTTTTAATTTCTGGAGCTGCCATTGTGTTTGAAGAGAGTCTTTCAGAAGAAGTGAAATCTCTGAGTGTAGTGAAGTTTAGAGTGAGTTAAACCTGCTGTAAATCTGTATTTATATCCGCATCACCATTACATCTTCATCACATTCTTCACTTAGTACAGGAGCCAATCAGAATAAACCACACCGTGCCCCAATTCCCTGTACAACCTGGTTCTCCAGGTGTTTGGATGAAGGCTTTTGCTTTTTTTCTTTTCAAATAAACAAACGTTTTGGGCAAAATCATGTTTAAAACGTAACTGCGTGTGTTGTGTGTGAGGTTGTGTGGTGTATGTGAGTGTGTGTGTAGTATGTGGTGTGTTTGACTCACACACACACACACACACACCTGTGGACAATGTCAAATATTCATCCAATCACTCACTCACTCAGAACTATGAAATATCACACACAACTCTGGACAATGTAACACACCAAATGACAGACACTCACCTCTCTCTCTCTCTCTGTCTCTCCTCTCACCATTTCCCTTGTATATTTGACATAATTACACATATTAATGTGTAACTGTAAGTTTATATTAAAACACTGACATTTAAATATTAATAATTCTAAACATACTATTAAAAATGACTGTTTATATTCGATCTAGTGTAAAATATTTATAAACAAAACATTGCATCAGTGTGGTATACACCCTGTGGAATGTGATGGGAAAATCCAGATTAACACCAATGAGTAATGGTTAATGATAACTAATGATTTATATTAATGACACAATATATTCAGGGAGTAATGGTATTGATTAATCTTGATTAATTCTTACTAAATAATGTAGGCCTTGTGCTTGTGAGCTTGTGACCTGAAGGGACTTATTGCATTGTACTTGTTACTGTACCTGTGGGGGGAGGAAAGCGCTGAACAGATTAGAAGGCAGTCAACAACTGAAGTACATCTCTCACCATTTTTCCTGACAGTAATAAAATAGGAGATAATGAGGAACCAATAAGGGAATGTTTGGGTTGATGGAACAAGACATGATGTAATAACGCCCAAATGGCACACATGATGGTGTACGTGACTGGGGTCCTATATATACTGCATGATTCTTTTTAATAAAATGAGAGATAAAAGAGAATTCTTGACTGAGTGTCTTTATTCCTCTGGTTTCTCCAAAGAATTCTTTGAGCATCGATTTTCCTTCCTGGTTGCACTTAGACAATTGCCATAACATGGAATAGAGCTGGTATCTTCTGCTTTAGATAGACCAGTGCTTCTCTACAGTGTATGTGTGGGTGTGTTTGTGGGTGTGTATCTTGGCTTGGTTTATGATGAGAAATGTGTTTGGTCTGTAGCCTCATCCTCAGGGTGAACCACAGCAGCTTTGGTGAGGTCCCCTTCTCATCACACACCACGACAAAGTACTGTCTCTCACTTGTTCGTGTTGTTTGATACTCTTTTTTAGAGTGTTTTAATAAAGAACATTAAACACAGTTATGATGACGTCTGACTTTTTCCCATCTACACTCATCACAATAATCTTAATTTGAAATGTAATGCCATTTCCTTTAACTTAATTATTTAAGGTGGATACAGTAATTGAGACGTGACAAAAACTCATGTAATACATCATCTGTACTTCAAACTTGTTGCTGAGTTGAAACAACTAACAGTATCAACTTGTAGAAAGGATTTAAAGCTAAACAAACTAAAAGCTAAAGCTAAAAGCCCAGTGATTCCAGGTAGGCCCTGGACCAACCGCGACCCTGAACTGGATAAGCGGTTACAGATATGAATGAATAAATTTGGAATTTCTCTCAGTTATTTCACTGAGGCATCAGCGTTGGTAGTGAACATGTTTTTAAGGTAAAACAAAACCTGTTTAAAAACAACACTGATAACTGAAACTGAAAACAACAATCAATTAGTCATAAATATTCTTAAAGACAAAGCCTTCACTGTAAATGGGGGTTAAAATCAGCAGCAGCAGAAAAGATGGAGAAAACCCAACTCTAATGCAGCTGTGTTTTTTATTTTAGATTTTATTAAAGCTTTTAGAGAATAAAGTTATGAATAGATACCCTTAGATGATATCATATTACAGTGTGAAAGAGGCTGATATGAAGGTGAAAAATATAGGCCATGAAAATATTCAAATTAGGATCCTAAATATTTTGAGCTTTCGGAATATTGTTCACAATCCTTTCACAATTGTATATCATCATTAGTGTGTATGTGGAAAACTGCACATACAATGTAAAATGTAACATGTATCATATCATATACCTCTGTGAAATATACTGACAGAGCTAAAAAATTGAATATTCTTAGAAGTAATAACAATATATTAAATGTGTATGTAACCTGGTGGAAGCTCACTTTAGAAGCATCTCCAGTGGTAGTTGAAAAAACTTAGATGTTGGCTAAGAGGATGATCCCAAGCCAAAAGAATGTTAACAAAGACACAATTCATGAGTGAAGGAAAAGGGAGTATGGGATACACAGAATGACCCTGATGTACAGATAAGAACTAAAAAAAATCATATTAACTTTCACCTGAACCTAATGGGGTCTGATAGACAGTATTATGAAACATTTGGACATAACTTAATGGGAACCAAAGGAAGTCACATAGGTGTGGAAAGTAAGGGACTTTTCAAAGAAATAGGAACTAAATCAGCATAAGGAATGTTTAATGAGCCGATTTAAAACAGCTGTGTGTAATGTCACGACTAAGGCACCAAATAACACATTTTATCTCGCCTCTACTTCTGAAACAATAACTTCTACCTCGCAGTCTCCAAAGTTTCTCATTTTTGTCTTTCAGTCCTCCGTTGTCTCCACTCTTTCACGCGAAAATTAACAGAGAAGCCCATATTTAAATATTTACGAGGGTATATGAATTGACCATCTATAGGTAAATGTGGGTGTAAAGGAGGCAGAACACAAGGCTGGTTCAGCTGCACATGTCCTGAAGAAGGTTGTGATTTATAAAGAGAAAACAGCATTCAGATTTTCTGCCTTTGGGCGCACACACACTTTCACTCCAAAATCCAGATAGAGTTTTATAAATGAGGCCCCTGGTGATTCACCCACTGAGCCAGCAGCAAGTGAAAAGAAGATAAAAGGGTACAAGGACTTACAGGACTCGTTTCTGGATAGCACAGGCAGCCTGGATTGCAGTTGCCTTTCAAAAGTGACTAGGCCTTCCAAAAGTGACTAGTAAACTGTGGTCCTCAGTTTTACCTTGGTTAAGGAGCTGAGCTTACTCTCTCAAATCTGTACTTAATCTTTAAATAAAATTCTCACTTCTTAATGCAAATAAAAATAAAAGGCAAGGGTTTGTGTTAAGGAATGATGTTAACATGTCCAGTGTGCACCTTGCTGGATGATTTTAACAATATTTCAGAAGAGCATTCTGATTTTATTTTTATATCCTTACTTCTTCAAATGGCTCTTCGCAAGAAGACAGAAGATTGTGGTTTCTGCTTTTTTCTGCTCAGATCTGTCCAACTTGTAGAACACAGAGTTCCACCTTGTTTCAACTGACTATCAGTTTGTGTTCTGGAAGCTCCAATTGATTCTGAACTTCTTATGACCCTCTCTGCTTTTCCTGTGCCGTGGTGAAAGAACATTACAATAGCTATTCATCTCTGCTGGATGTCGAGAAGATCAGGTAGAGCCTTGATAATATCAGATAAGATAATCCTTTAAAAGTCATGCAGAGGGGTTATTTACAGTGTTTACAGCAAGAGGTAGCAACCTGGATTGTGATGGTATAAGCATTATCAAAAATATGAATATTAACAGGGGGCGGCACGGTGGCGCAGCAGGTAGTGTCGCAGTCACACAGCTCCAGGGACCTGGAGGTGGATTGATGACTCAAAAGTGTCCGTAGGTGTGAGTGTGTGAGTGAATGTGTGTGTGTCTGTGTTGCCCTGTGAAGGACTGGCGTCCCCTCCAGGGTGTATTCCCACCTTGCGCTCCAATGATTCCAGGTAGGCTCTGGACCCACCGCGACCCTGAACTGGATAAGGGTTACAGATAATGAATGGATGGATAACTGCACTGCAGCAGGAAGAGCACAGCTGTGGAAAGTATTGTGATGCAACTCAAGACGATTAAACAAATCATGGATTGACTGCCGATCAAAACTATAATTTAAATTCAAGTGCTCATCGTTATCGTTATGTCCATAAACTCGTCCGTGTTGCGGTTGAGACATGATATGTGTCTGTGTGATATGAGACGGGGAGAGTGCAGAACTACGTTTAATTATTTGTTTGTTTATTTTCTTTGTTAGAACTTATACTAAATAATAAATAGAAATTGTTTGTTTGAAGTGCTTTACTGAAAATGGGTGGAATAACTATAATAAAAAGTAATGAGGAAAAAATAGCTACAAGGAAAGCCAAAAAAGGAGACTCCAAAATGGTGGACTCAAATTACAGAGCTCATTTTTCCTTAAACTGATGTTTCACTTCTTGTATATAGCTTTATTTATTTTTCTTCTGCTTTTTTGTTACGGTTTTATTCTCTGATTTAATGATGTTCCACGACCCAGTTACAAATTAATATTCAGTCACACACTGAATCCTGCAACATGTAAAAGGCAGTTAAAAGTTATTTTAGTTTGTTGTTATTGGGTAATTGTCCATGAATTTATTCTCTGTCTGTGATTAATATTAAAGGGAGAATCATGTCAGTGGTATATTTTTCTTTCAAAACATCAAACTGATATCTGTGAATAAGCTTCAATGGAAACACTACAATCATAGAGTCACTGCAGGAGATTAAACTGAAACTAGAGGGCAGCACGGAGACAGGCGTCAAATGCTTCAAAACATTAAGTAAAATAAGGCAGACCTTCCCATTGTTAAACATTCATTTCCGAGCTCCTTGATACTTGCCTGCACCATTTAAGGTGGAATGGGAAAATTGTAATGAGTATCTAGGGAATTAGAAACTCACCATCGTCGTAATTGTACAGATGATTTTGTTTATTATGATAATTATATTTAACTGTGACATTACCTAAGCCTTTGTAAGGGGTATTACTCTCTTAAGTACCATAATTTATGTACTCTTATTATTATTATTATTTTAAAGTGTTACACACACACATTCAGATATGTACATGCAATATTTCCACATACACACAAACAGTGATATTACAACTCTGAAGGCTGTAAAAGGACTGTGAACAACAACATTTCAAAAGCTGAAAATCTTTAGGATCCTAATTTGCATGTTTACATGGGACTACACAGGGAGAAGTTTCAGATCAGCCTCTTTCATACTGTAATATGATGTTATGATCTAAGTGTGATCATAACTTTATTCTCCAAATGCTTTAATATAAAGAAAAAGCTAAACTAAAAACACAGATTCAGCTGGTAGCAGTGTTGTATTACTTCTGCTGCTTTTTACTTGCTGTTTTTAGGGAAGCGCAGCTGTATCCAATGTTTCATGTCCTCCCTGTCCTTCGTGGTTCCTACGCCAATGGCCCACATTTACCTCAGTGCCTAATTCATTCTCACATTTGGTCTTGACCTTCTACATTATTAAGTCATGGTCTCTTAAAGATTTGACCTGTAAATATAATTGTGAAATCTGCACTTTAACAAAAGCACTAAGAGTTAGTTTTTTCCACACAAGTAGTCTTGATTAGTGAAGGAAAGGTGGAGATATTTCTGTTTTTTACAAATTTATGAACCTGATAATATTTCGAGTTTTATATGAGGGACAAATTGTCTAAAGTATCATTAGTATAAAGTATGTTGTGTGTCAGGACTAAACTGGAAGTGAAAGTGACATGTACCTCCATTTATTTGCATGAAGACATCTGATATAAGTCAAAGACTGGGGACTCATCAACACTGAACTTCTACTGAAAAAAACAACTGATAACAGCTCTTGCTTTGGTTTGACAAGTGGTTTACTTCCTTTATTACAGGTTTGAACTGCTTTGTCAAAATATAATATTTCACTTTGCCCTGTCCCCAAATGACACTGGTTCCCTTCACTCAATGTAAGTGCCTTGAGCACATCTCAAACTTTCTGCAGCTGAATAAAGATAAAACAGAGATGATTCTATATGGGATGATTCTATCAGTTTTTATTGACATTAAAACTGACGCCTGCACCACACTCCCAAAAAGTTGGGACAGAAAAAAATTAAAATTGATAAGTTTTGGACCATTCTACAATAAACAGGTGAATATAAGAATAAAAGCAAAGTCAACCAAAAGCTCAGTGTCTGCAGCAAATTTTAAAGTTCTCCTAACATGTAGCTGAAGTGTAATTAATCTTTTGTAAATATTCTATATCACAATATAAACCACTAGAATGTGGAATTTGCTGTGATCAAAACAAGAGCTCAGTCTAATGTTTTATTAGAGCTTACAGAAATGAACAGGAAGTGAAGAACAGAGAACAAATACAGAACAAAAGAATAAGAAAATGACAAAGTATGTTTTTACCAAACACTTGGAGGTGCATGATTTTACAGGGAACAGAGCATTAAGCAATAACCCTTGTTTCAGGGTGTGGTGTGTATTTGGATTCATTCCTGTGCTGAATGATGAAAGTGATAATGACGATGATGATGATGGTGGTGTAGATATAAATACAGCAGATTTACAGCAGGTTTCACTCACGCTCGGATCAACACTAAACTCACTCAGAGGCTTCACTTCTGCTGAAAGACCCTCCTCCAACACCATGGCATCCACAGACACAGCTGCTCTAGGAGAGGGCCCGTGGTCACAGTGGAATAATGCTGATGCATCTGTGAATGACATCTGCTTGAAGGTGAATTCATTTCCACTCGTTTTGTTCTAGTGTAGTATTGATTTCACTGACTGGGAACTTTTAGTGCCTTGTATCTAATCTGAATCAAACCCGGTATCGAATGACACCATATCCTTCCAGTTCTGGACTTTAAGACTTTAAAAACTGTACAACAATAGCAGGGGACAACAGGGTAAAATAATAGAGAGCACAGTTCCACTGTTTCCCTGTTTGATGTTGGGGGATTTTATACCTGGTACTAGTGAGCACTTTTGTTTCTTGAAAAGCATTATATAAATGTAATTTATTATTATTATTATGTTCAGTATAAAGCGGAGTCTCAATATTATTTTCACAATCAAATGCCTTTTTTAAATGAACATAAAACTTAATTCAACCATCAGTGAAAGAGTTCTATGTATAATTTTGTTTTTCAGCTGAAGCCTGAAATTGAAGACATTCTTCGAATAAAATTTACTGTTATTATAGCTTTGGACTACCAGTCTTCACAAGGTTCTACAGGAACAAAATACAGAATAAAGGTATATGTAATAGTAATATGTTATTAAGGTTTGTCATTTGCTAATGAATAATTTATGGGTATTTTGATTTATCTTTCCTCATTTCTAAATATCACAGATATGTTCAAAGCAGCAGGAATAATTATTTGATAATTATAGCTCAAAGACAAGGCAAAGAAGCTGAAAGTTGGTCCTAGCTAAAGGTCCTGGCTGAGAGTATTCTGTTAAAAAGGAAACACAAATACCAAAGTATACTGTACCTTTGTATAAAATGATGCACAATTTTACCTTCCTCTGAAATCCAGTGACCTCTGTGTTTTGAATAAATTGATATAACTGTATGGAGGATATAAAACATGACATGACAGACAATTTTCTCCCAATGAACAAAAACAAACTTAAGTTGATTTTATTGGGGCCTTTGAAATCTATTAAACATGTCTCCAAAGATTTAGGACATTCATACACATACACCTGTGAACTCAGTCACAAGGCTCCTCACAGGGAGTCATCTGAGAGGAATCTGGACAGATTATTGTAACTCAGTAACCTTGTACTATTTTGCATCCCTTACATTTAAATGCTTAGAAAGCTGATAATGGCCCCTTTTATATCACTCATCTACTCAGCTTCTGAACCATGTCCCACAGAATGGAGATGAGCTTGATGTGGCTCAAACAGTAAAAATGCTGTTTTAATGACAGTTAGGTCTTCCATCAGAAAAAAAACATACGAGACAAAGTGAGAACAGATGTGGAGTTTCATCTCCCAAGAAATCATCTGTCAAAATATTTGCGATGTTAATATAATTAAATTAAATCCCAACAAAAACATACTTTTACTCCTCAGCTTTTTAATGCACTGAAACATCTGTAATGAATCTTCCTTTCCTTGTCTATATTTTGTAAAGCACACAGGGCAACACCAGCTGTTTTTAAAATGTTCTCTATAAATAAATAAATAAATAAATATGACTTAATTTTCTCGTTCTGCTCTCTCTCTCTTTCTCTCTCTCTCTCTCTCTCTCATTACCTCTGTTTTTCAGGCGTATGGAGGAGTGGATCATTTGATTGGGCTGGAGGTTTTAAAGAAGTCTTCTGGAGCCCTCACTCTGACTGAAGCAAATGCGGAACAATTGCCCAATCCATTGCCTAAATGAACTCATGTGTAAATGTTTGTGCGCCCTGCTCAGATGTCCATGTTCTGTTGATGTTCTAAAAGCTGAAAATAAGTGAACACGGGAAGTTCAATATGGCACTGTTCTCTGTCTGAAACAGAAATAGTGTCTAAACATCTGCACCAACATCACTTATTTCACTCAGAAAATCAACTCAACATCTGATAAGAGGGGTGTCCACACACACAGTGATCTACTGCTCTTTACCAGAGGCTCCTTTAATCCTGAGGGTGGTGTGATGATTGGTTTCTGGTGGCTGTCTTTGTTCTGGTTTTATTCACTGTTCTTTAATTGCTGTTAAACAAATAATAAACTCCCAGCATTAACCCTGCCTCCTGTTCCTCCATCCAACTTCATCCGAATTTCATAAAATAATATTCCTCCTTTAGTTATATTCCCATGCTGTCATTAATGTAGTTACTGGACTTAGGAGCTTTGTTTACTGAAGAGAACCAGGCACAGCTCATAAATATTAATTTATTTCTTTAGTTCCAGATAAGAATCTGAGACGTGTAAAATGTAAACTCAAGGAACTGATCATTATCCTGAGGAACAGGATAATGTTTTGTCACTGTCACAGAGCTCCAGGGTTTTGGGGTTAGTTCCCACGGGTCACTGTCTGTGAGGAGTGTGGTGTGTTCTCTCTGTGTCTGTGTGGGTTTCCTCCAGGTGCCCTGCTTTCCTCCCACAGTCCAAACACACACACATTGGTAGAGGGACTGGCTCTAAAACAGATTCCACACGCATGGATTTGAGAGTGACTGGTTGTGTGTGTGAAGCAGTGGTTCTCACTCATCGTCCTCATGGGTCTCTGCCCTGAATGTTGTAGTTTCAGCTTCAGAAGAGGTTGTTATGAGCTCATTAGCTGTATCAGGTTTGTTGGCACAGAGGGATCTCTACAATGTTTTGTTCTTTCTCTGTATCAGCACTGGCTCTTTTTCTTGCAGCATCTGAGCTCAGGGGGAGTTTGGACTTTAACCTGTGTGTACAGTCGAGGATACACTCTCTGTCTGAACACTGAGAACTTGTGTGTGTCGCTCTGGATAAGAGCAGCTACTAAAGACTGTAAATGTAAAATATGCAGCCACTGGTGATGCAATGTGATGTTCTGACACACCAGTGTGTTCCTACCTTGCAGCCACTTGATTCTGGGTGAGCTCTGAGCCCACTGCAACTTTGATCAGTGTGAAAAAGTTATGGAAAATGAATGAATGTTCAGTTACAGCAACGTGGAGCAGAAACAATGTCTAAACACTGGAGGTTTTTTAACTGATGGTGTTCCTAGGTGAGGTTTTAAAGATTGAGACATCATCTAGACCCTGCAGTGAGCAGTTATTAACCCTTAAACAGGCAGGAGTAGAAAACGAGTTCTAAAAAAATCTTTAAATGTTATTATTAACTTAATTTGAACCCAAGCAAAACATTTCCAAAATATTGTTGATTTTATGAGTTGTTTCTCCCAGGATACATTAAACTACTGAGGTGTAGGAAAAGTCAAAATAGGAAATATTTTAATGTCTTGTTTGATGAAGAACATCATTGTCACATACATCACACACTAGTTTTTAAATAGATTTTATAACTTCTATCAAAATACAGGCCTATCACATTCTTCAAACAAACTATTTCAAGTGAATAGAACCATCATAAAAAGTAACGTACAAAGAGAAGTTCACTGATTCTATTGATCAGCTGTTTCAGGAAGAACAAGGCACAGACAAATTAATAACAACAGTGACTCTCACTCTCATAATCACTCAGTTACATGGGCTTTTCCCAGTGATTGTACTCAGAAAAATACCACATTTCGTGAAATGAGTTGATGTTTGTGAACCTGTTAAACAAAGCCCAGTTATTAATCTCTAGAAATACAACACACCTGCGATGCCCCCCTCTCAACCAATGTGTTCCCACTTTCATAACTCTCTTGGCACAAAACACATTCTGTTTACACTGGTGTTAAATTTGGACTGGATCCATCTTTGATCACCTTTGAACGAGGTTCGAGTGATCTAACCATGATCTGATCACTGTGAATCTGAAGGGTGTTTACATCTAACTTTTCATGCAGACAGGTAAAATACAGAAGTGTTCATATCTGGTGTAAACAGGCCCAGTGTTTGGAGAAAAAACACCAAGAGCTTGCAGAGATCTCCTCCATCTCTCACAGCCTCTCATTTCTCAAGTAGACTGCCTTTTGCCATAAAATGAGCAAACTGTGAGGAAAATATATGCTTTTACTGTCATCATATACGCATTGTGTATGATTCAATCTATTTTGCAATGAATGTTTTCCTGTTTAAATCTAAATTTTGAAAACTACAACATATCTCTGGGGATACATACTTTTTAAAAGTTGCTGAATAACACCACAAACACTTAGAGCATTTTTTATTCAGTATATTAAGAGACTAGTCATACTTATTTTAATAAAGTTATTGTCCTGCACTGCACCTGATCATGATGAATTCTGAGCAGGTTTACAGATTTGATATCACAAGCTATGATCTCGGACACTCCACACAGTGAAATCACACATTACTTACAGTTAAAGTTAATTCCACTTAGCTCCTGAGAGTGCTTCACTTTTCTTCATTTTCCATATGGTTCTGGGCGTGTAACCAGGCGGTTGCCAGTTCGATCCCCAGAGCCGGCAGATCATAAATGAAGTGCCCTTGAGCACCTAACCCTCAACTGCTCACCGTGGCTAGGGCTGCCCACCGCTCCAGGTATATGTGCTCACTGCCCCCTAGTGTTCACTAGTGTGTGTAAATGTGTGTTTCACTGCACATATGGGGTTAAATTTAGAGAACATTTAGAGAGCATTCAATGAGGCATCATTATCACGGAAACAGTAAACCATTACTGCCACAAAACCTCAGTTACTGCAGTAAATCCTTTACATTTTTCCCTAAGTTAAGTGAAAGGTCTGAGGGATTTTATGCAGCACATTAAAGTAATTCTCTTAGGTAAAAGAATATCTTCCCTTAAGGTGTTTAATGTAAATGGACACAGGGGGGTGGTCTCCTGATGTTCTCAATGCTCTCAATGCACAGAGAGAAAAGGCCAAAGCTTTATTAGACAGAGACACATTGTCATTTACTCTACCTGGACTGTGACCTGTTCCAGAACCAACAGATCAGAGAACATCACATGTTGAATTTTATAAAATCATTCTGATATAAAATTATGAACATTGCCTTTAAGAACGAAGTGATGTGTCTCTTCTTGCTCCTTGTGAGACCCTTTCAGTTTCATCTTGTATGAGCTGAAGTTGTGCAATTGTCTTTTGTTTTTTTTTTTTTTTTTTTTTTTTTTTTCTTTTGGAAGCATGGAAACATTTCTCTAGGTCTTGTTCAGTCATAAAATCTTTAATTTTACTGATGTTCTTAAGACATTAAAATGCTGATCTAGTAACTACTTTATTATGACACTAAAACTGAGATCTGTGTTCATAAATAAACCAAGGTTTCGAGATCATTCTTTAGATTTGAGGGCTCTTGAGTTCAGATTTGCAGCTAATCGGTGTCTCTGTGATTTCCCCAGATATTGACAAAGCAGTTCAAACCTGTAATACAGGAACTAAACCACTTGTCAATCTAAAGCAAGAGCTGTTATCAGTTGTGTTTTCAGCAGAAGTTCAGTGTTGATGAGTCCCCAGTCTTTGATTTATATCAGATGTCTTCATACAAATAAATGGAGGTACATGTCACTTTCACTTCCAGTTTAGTGCTGACACACAACATACCTTATACTAATGATACTTTAGACAATTTGTCCCTCATATAATACTCGAAATATTATCAGGTTCATAAATTTGTAAAAAACAGAAATATCTCCACCTTTGGGGCGGCACGGTGGCGCAGCAGGTAGTGTCGCAGTCACACAGCTCCAGGGGCCTGGAGGTTGTGGGTTCGATTCCAGCTCCGGGTGACTGTCTGTGAGGAGTTGGTGTGTTCTCCCCGTGTCCGCGTGGGTTTCCTCCGGGTGCTCCGGTTTCCTCCCACAGTCCAAAAACACACGTTGCAGGTGGATTGGCGACTCGAAAGTGACCGTAGGAGTGAATGTGTGTGTGTCTGTGTTGCCCTGTGAAGGACTGGCGTCCCCTCCAGGGTGTATTCCCGTCTTGCGCCCGATGATTCCAGGTAGGCTCTGGACCCCCTGCAACCCTAAATTGGGTAAGCGGTTACAGATAATGGATGGATGGATGGATCTCCACCTTTCCTTCACTAATCAAGACTACTTGTGTGGAAAAAATATTATATATTTGACAAAGCAGTTCAAACCTGTAAAACAGGAAGTAAACCACTTGTCAAACCAAAGAAAGAGCTGTTATCAGTTGTTTTTTTCAGTAGAAGTTCAGTGTTGATGAGTCCCCAGTCTTTGACTTATATCAGATGTCTTCATGCAAATAAATGGAGGTACATGTCATTTTCACTTCCAGTTTAGTCCTGACACACAACATACTTTATACTAATGATACTTTAAACAATTTGTCCCTCATATAATACTCGAAATATTATCAGGTTCATACATTTGTAAAAAACAGTAATATCTCCACCTTTCCTTCACTAATCAAGACTACTTGTGTGGAAAAAACTAACTCTTAGTGCTTTTGTTAAAGTGCAGATTTCACAATTATATTTACAGGTCAAATCTTTAAGAGACCATGACTTAATAATGTAGAAGGTCAAGACCAAATGTGAGAATAAATTAGGCACTGAGGTAAATGTGGGCCATTGGCGTAGGAACCACGAAGGACAGGGAGGACATGAAACATTGGATACAGCTGCGCTTCCCTAAAAACAGCAAGTAAAAAGCAGCAGAAGTAATACAACACTGCTACCAGCTGAATCTGTGTTTTTAGTTTAGCTTTTTCTTTATATTAAAGCATTTGGAGAATAAAGTTATTATCACACTTAGATCATAACATCATATTACAGTATGAAAGAGGCTGATCTGAAACTTCTCCCTGTGTAGTCCCATGTAAATATGCAAATTAGGATCCTAAAGATTTTCAGCTTTTGAAATGTTGTTGTTCACAGTCCTTTTACAGCCTTCAGAGTTGTAATATCACTGTTTGTGTGTATGTGGAAATATTGCATGTACATATCTGAATGTGTGTGTGTAACACTTTAAAATAATAATAATAATAAGAGTACATAAATTATGGTACTTAAGAGAGTAATACCCCTTACAAAAGGCTTAAGTAATGTCACAGTTAAATATAATTATTATTATTTATTATTTTTAATTATAATAAACAAAATCATCTGTACAATTGCAATGATGGTGAGTTTCTAATTCCTTAGATACTCTTTACAATTTTCCCATTCCACCTTAAATGGTGCAGGCAAGTATCAAGGAGCTCAGAAATGAGCATTTAACAATGGGAAGGTCTGCCTTATTTTATTTAAATAAAGCCAAAAAAGAGGAGAAGACCTGTTTGGCTTCTTATTTGATTTAAACTACTGACTCAAACAGAAGGTGAGGGTGGATAGATCCAAATATTGGTTTGTATTGGTCAAGACCAAATGTGAGAATGAATAAGGCACTGAGGTAAATGTGGGCCATTGGCGTAGGAACCACAAAGGACTTCACAGAAAAATTTTTCCAAAATTTGATGGTCAGCTTATACATGAAAATGGATGCTGTAATCTAAAGTCAAACTCGCCAACATCTATTACACCGCGACAATCTTGACCATCTTTAGTACCCATAAGGAGGTGTTGAAAAATCAGACAACAGGACAGGTTTGTTGTGTACAACGTTAAACCACTGCAATACTGACTTGTCTTTTCAGTGTGAGTTTCTTTTTATTTCTCACAATGTCATCTGCGCAAGCAAGTATGTGTTGGCTACTATCATGACTCACCAATAATCAACCAATTATCAATGAACAACAAGGCCAATAAGTGTCTCAAGTCAAAGATTTTTTGAGTTTTCAGAATTTAGATTAATGCCTTTTGCTTTCAGAACTCTGTAATATAATCACCAACACCAATCTCGTCTGTCAAATCGCCTAAATACTGTTGGTGTCACTATAAAATAATCTGTCCCCCAATTTACTCATTAGATAATTGTAGTAAAATAATTATACCCCACGTTGCGGCGGCATAACAATGTAGCAGAGTCAGTGATAATGAATTATTATTTGATTAATAATCATTCATTCATTCATTATCTGTATCCGCTTATCCAATTCAGGGTCGCGGTGGATTCAGAGCCTACCTGGAATCATTGGGCGCAAGGCGGGAATACACCCTGGAGGGGGCGCCAGTCCTTCACAGGGCTTGATTAATAATTAATTATTTAATCAATTTTGTTAAGCTCCATGGTTCAGAGCCATTAAATAATATGTAATATCTTTACCTGTCCAAATTTAGCTTGGACAAGTAGGTCATCATGTTGGATGACTTTACATATTATATAGCAGAATTATCTAGAATTAATTATTATTAATCACCATGACCCTGAACTGGATAAGTGGTTACATATAATGAATGAATAATTATTATTAATGAATTATTACGCTCATTGACCCACTGTAGGTTCTTGGTTCCAAAATTAAATCTTTTGCGGCGACCACTCCGTCAGAGCTGGTGGCGTTCTGAAGGTCTCTGTGGGGATCTTACATCATCGCTGATCTGCCTCCTGGTGAGAGACAGGCCCATGTAGGTCTCTCATGGTCCATTGCTCAGAAGATCATTCTGAGGGAGCATGTGGGGATTCTTCTTCTTCGTCGCTGATCTTGAAGCTCTTGTCACCACTTTGAGGGTCAGAGGTCTGAGGTCTCTTTCATGCTCTGGGCGTTGCATTGAGCTTTGCTGGATTTCTACTAGAAATAAAAATAAAACTTCATGTTGGAATTTCTGGGCTCTCTTAGCTGAGCTTCCAGGCTGGAAGTGAATTCTCCTTCATTCCACCCCCTTTTCTTCTCGCTCTACATTTTCTTTCTATGTTCTGGGTTTGTTCTGTCAGGACCATGCTCGAGGAGCCCAATACTGTTTAAGAGAGAGCCATAAGAGAGTCTGGAGAGCTTCTGGAGAGAGCTGAAGTGCTGAACGCTGAGCCGAGAGCTCTCTAGGGAGCCAGGCTCTCCCTTAATGTTCCCACTGTGTCATACATGTGCCATGTAGGAAAACCAGTTCCATACATGTGTGCATAGTGATGAAGAGAGATCTATCACAGGGGCATGGGTCAGCATTGAAATAGTAAAGGCTGTTGAAAAAGGGTATGTGGTTGCAAAAATCCATGAGGTTTGGCATTTTCCAGACAGTCCAATACATTGTTCTGCGAATATGTAAAGACTTTTTTTACAGTACAAGCAGTAGGTCAGCAATTATCCTGCACATGCTGTCATAGAGGAAGAGAGAGATTAATACATCAGGGATTATTTTGAAAAGGAAAATATCCAGCTGAATTCTGACAAGATATGCCTTAACCAGGCATTTCACTCTATTAACAAATTGTTAAACAGCTTGTGGGGTAATTTGCCGACATGTTCTTCGACCCCAGAGGGTCTCAGGACATTTTCTCAATTTTTTGCAAATCTTCATTCAAATCTTAAATTCACATTTACAGGCACTTCATCTACATGTTTTTTTTGTATAAAATGGGTTAACTCCAATTAAAATTAAATCAAATTAAATCCATTTTAGTGGATTTTAGTGAAAACACCCCTTTATGCATGTGTTTTAATTGTTTTGTGACTGAAATGGTTTTATCAGAGTCTTAGGGTCACAAAAATAGGGGACTTTATGAATTAAATACTGTATAAATGTGTAATAAACATCTAAAATTAAATTTAGTAAAATCATTTATTTAGTAAAAGTGCCATCTCTCACTCTACAGGACCAAATGTTCATTCTACTTTGAAAAAAATGAAACATTAATAACACTTATGTTACTGTGTAAAAGGTCATTGTCTGTCCATAAATATATGCTTCACTCTGTAAAAGCTATAACCAGCTATAACTTTGTTTTCCCCTTTGTCATGTGCATAAAACCCTTCAGTTTCTGAAGCTCTACTCTCCTCATCACTGTTTTTCAAATGCACCCCACCAACTTCAGCGCATGTAAACTTTTTCAAGTGTGGTGAAAAATTGGGACAGAAATGAAATATTTCTGTCTCAGAGTCTCTGAGTCGGTATCAATGTGAGTAACAAATTTATCGGAGTAAGGAAATGCAATGCATAGACCCTTCTAATCTCCTTCTACCCTGGAACAGTTTCCCAAAAAGCCTTTATACCCATAGCCCCTCCCTAATTATACAACAACTATCATTCTATTGTTTCATATGGCCATGAACAAAGTTACATTATGCAGTTGTTCACACTGTTTCTAACTATCTGTGATGTTCTAACACATTCTGCTCTGAGAGTCTCCTTCCAGACTGTTGCAACTAGCTTCAGTTATCTCAACTCAGTACAGAGAGGAAGGGAATTGAAGGTCAAGATGTGCCAACACACCGTTATCTGACACACATAAACACATAAGCCTGCTCCCTTCACAGATTTTTGAAGAAGGGAAAACAACGTTAGTCACACAAGCATATATGGCTTTTGCTGATATAGATGAAATTAACAATCCCTTTAATTTACTATGAATCATTTCCATCATACGAGTCATTCCTCTGACGTCAACTGAATAAAACATGGAGGGTAACTGGAGGGATGGGTAAGTCCTTGATTCTTAATTTCTTGATAGTCCATTGGTTAGTCCTGTTATGTTATGTTAGTCATGGATGTTAGTCCTGTACAGTCTCGTGATCACATGCAATCGAAAGAGCAGTTTCTACACATTCAGAGTGTGTTTGAACTGCTCTGTGTTATCGCCAAGATATTAATAGGAACATCATGAAATATTTTGACATACCGGCACATTCTTTGACCCCAGAGGGTTACCTTACCATTACGATGGTATGGTAAAACAAGGTGTAGGAGTTTTCTTGGCGAATGTACTATTGCCTAGACTAGACCTTATGAATCTTCAAAAGGTAGAAAGTCTTTGAGAAATATGAGTCTCTTGGTTTGAGCCTTTCAGATGCGGTGTAATTAGACATGAACACGACAACATCCAAATCAGCCCTCTTAGCAGCTGCCCACTGACATTCCCACATTCTATCAACATTTACACCATATACTCAAACAAGCGTCTCCACCTTGTCATCAAACTGCTTTCGCAAATCACCGTACAACACTATTGACATAGGATGGCTCTGGTTCGGGTTGTAACGACATTCATGATGATGATGCATGCAACTGTTAAATTATAAGGCTTTTTGCAAACCATCTTTTTTATAATAACTGTCCACATAATACACACAAAAATTAATTTATCTATGAGTTAAAGTGCAGTGCACGTCAACATCGCTTACTTGCTTAACACACTCAAGCCATTAAATAGAGACATTAGAGAATGTCTTGTGCTGGTTAATGTATGCGTTGTTGCATGTCAGTGTGTCTGTTGGGTCAAATGTTGGATGTTCAGGTGTCGTCATGCCGCACCACGACCATGTCATACTCGTCGATAAGACAAAGCATTTCTTTCACTTTGAGACAACTGCCCCATGCCTCATATATTGAGTTGTCACACACAAAAGTTGTCGGCACTACCATCATATTTACAATGCTTTGCCGGTTGTGTATGTGATGTTTGACTTGTGTTTGTTAACCATTCATCCAGTGTAATTTGTAAAAAGCAATGTGCATTACTACTGTTAACGCTGACTTGTGTGTCTATGCCTTGCTGTTTATTACAAAATTAATTAAGACAACACATTTCACCCGGAGACAACCATCCCCATGCTTCATATATTGGCTCGTCACACACAAAAGATGTCAAATGGCCACAACTATTACAAAAATTAGTTTATTGTGTTTGTGATGTTTGACTTGTGTTTGTTAACCATTCATCCAGTGTAGTTTGTCAAAAGCCATGTGCATTATTACCGCTGCCTTATGTGTCTATGCCTTGCTGGTTATAACTAAGTCAATAGTTATGTCATACTTGTCAATAAGGCAACACATTTTTTCACTTAGAGACAACTGTTTCCATGCTTCACATATATAGGGTCGTCACACACAACTACTGTATATGCCATGACTGTTTAGATTGTCACACCCTGGTCCTGTCATTCACTGCCACTCTGAATGCCCTTCAAAGGCGATGCCTCGCCTCTGTTCCTAGACCGGCGGTGTCCCCTGCCGCCTCTGTTCCAGTTCCTGTGATGGCGGCGAACTACGTCGCTTCTCTTCCTGCGACAGTTCATGTTCCTGTGCTGGCGGTGTCATCTGCTGCCTCTTTTCCTGCGCCAGCGGCATCCTACACTGTTCAGTTCCTGTTTCTGTGAAGGCAGTGAACCAGGTCACTCCTGTTACTGTGAAGGCGGAGAACCAGGCCCTTCCTGTCCCTGAGATGGCTGCTTCTGCAGCCGCTCCTGTCCCTGTGATGGCAGCTTTCGCAGCTGCTCCTGTTCCTGTAATGGCGACGAACCAGGCTGCTCCTGTCCCTGTGATGGGAGTGAACCCCGCCACTCCTGTTCCTGTGATGGTGGCATCCGCCGCTCCTGTTCCAGAGAAGGCGGCATCTGCCGCTCCTGTTCCTGAGAAGGCAGCATCTGCCGCTCCAGGCTGGCTTCTCGGACTTCAACTCAGACTTTTGCCAGTCCTGAGCATTCCCCAATTGTTGTTTATGTTCCTCTGTCAGTCCCAGTCTTGGTCCCTGTTTCTGTCCATGCCCCAGTACCTGTAGTTGCTTTTGTTTCTGTCCCAGTCCCTGTCACTGTTCTGGTCTCTGTTCCCCTGCAAAATCCTGTCCAGTCCCTGTTTCAGTCCAGTGTCTTGTCTCCTGTCTCGTTACCTCTCTCTTCTCCTGTTCTGTCTCAATTCCAGTCCCATTAACCAGCCTCAGTCCTGTCACCTGTCCTGTCTCCAGTCCAGTCCCCTGTTTCTAATCATGTCCAGTCTCTGTTCCCATCCAGTATCCAGTCCACTGTCCAGTCACATGCTCCTGTCCAGTCCCGAGTCCAGTCTTCCCTTTCTAGTACTGTTCTGTCCCCAGTCTTATCTCCATTTTCTACACCTGTTCTGTCTCAGTTCCTGTCCAGTGTTCAAGCCCAGTCTCCTGTCAAGTCATGTGGATCCACTCCAGTTCAGTCTTCTGTCGCTGCTCATGTTTTGTCACCCATATCTAGACCTGTTTTGTCCCAAGTCCCATCTCCTGTTCCCTTCCATCAGTCGCCTGTCCAGTCTCTTGCTCAGTCCCCTGTCTGGTCTCCAGTTTTGTCTCCGATTGCTACTCTCTGTCAGTCTCCTGTCCTGTTCCGAGTTCAATCTCCTGTTTCCAATCCTGTCATGTCCCCTGCTCCATATCCTGTGTCTGTTCCTGTCTTGTCCTGAGTCCTGTCACCTGTCGATTCATTGCTCCATCAGTCTTGTCTTGTTTTCCTTGCTTCTCTCCTGCGCCAACTCCTTGGGGGGTCTATGTCTAGGAGGGGGCATCTGTCATGCCCTGGTCCTGTCATGTCTGTTTTCCCGACACATGGTTCTGTTTATTTTGGTTCCTGTCTCTGCCCTAGTCCTGCTTTAGCTCCACCCTCTTGTTATCTGTCCCAGGTGTTCCTTGTCTGTGGTGTGCATTTAAGTTTCCTTGTCTCTGTGCCTGTTTGTTGGACATTCCTCATCCACCTTCATTTTGTGCTGCCCAGTCTGTCTGTCTCGTCTGTTACTCATTCCCTTGAAGTCAGTCTTTGTATCTCTCTTGTCTCATGTCTGTTTGTGTCTTTACTCCATTTAGGTTTACTCAGTTTAGCTCTCCATGTCCAGGTCATTCTGTCCAAGTCTCTCTGTCTCTGTCTTTCTTTGTTTAAGTATCCTGTTGTGTTGTCCAAGTCTGTCTGTATCTGTGTTATAAATAAAGTCACTGTGTTTTAGCGTGTGCATCCACCTCGGTCAGTTTGCCCAGCCTTGACACCTATTTGCTTTTCCGATACACAAATTAGTGTTTTTTGTTAATGTTCATTGTTTAAAATAATGCTAATACTTTTGAATGGGCGCTAATGGGCGATTTATTGATTTACATAACACATCCTCCTGAACAAACAAACAAAGTAAAAACAATAAAAAATTCCCTAGGTTAAGTCAAGGCATGATTTAGTCCATCATTCGGCACAACAGCAACAGTGTTGTACTCCTTTACTATAAAATTGTTCTCATTCCATGTTTTCATTGAGTCATCAGACCATCCAGGGACACCAGGATCAACACAGTCCTCATACACTGACAGATCCAAATCGGTGAACGGATCCATGTAATTAAGCTTGTTTACATACAAACACTATGTTAAAAATAACACAAATAGTATTTAATATGTATTTTTTTACCATTCATTTTGTGAATATCTTCCTACCTGAGGCGAGTTCCACCACTTGAGTGTGACGCTTGAGCACCACCAGGTCTGAAACTAACATGTTTTCCTTGTCGAACAAATTCCCTGATGACCCTTGGGGCGATTTGATTATGCTGTGAAACCCATGGACTACTGGGACCGCATGGCCGTTGTTGGTGGTCATAGTGTCCAGCAGTTCAGCAGCTGTAGTGCCGGGAACAATTTCAAACCATGGCGGAGTTAAGAGATTAGTTGTTTCAACTAAACATGTCAACCCTACTACACAGAACATATAAATTACACACTATTGTGCCACACAATCAAAACATAACACAACCATGAGTTATAAGACAAATCAAATAACGTACCAAGAGGATCCAAATACCCCATTGTGTCCACAGTTTCTAAAGAAATGGAATAAATAACCTGACGAAAAACAAGTAAAAATCAAAAGACAAATAAAGTAATAAGGAGTACAGCTATACCTTCACAAAGTTGTGATAAACCTTCAATGCTTCTAATGACATGGATGGTTTCTAATGTGAAAAATGTTGTTAAGTAAGTAAAAATTGTAACAGTGAAATTTCTACAACATATTAGGTAGAAATCTGAAGTTTACCACTTACTGAGCATGTAGGAGTCCATTGCTGCTTCCAAAATGGTGCCTGAATGGCATCTGAATAGTATCCAAAGAGGGGTTTGCCACACAGGTTTTAAGTGAACTATATATACCTGGGCAGTGTGGTGTTAGGGTTAGTGGGTGCTTCGTGGACACGCCCGGACATGCCCATAAATAGACATCCTGTACTGACCTGTCATCTAGGGTCATAAATCAGGGGTCATAACTCATTTACAGGTGAGTTTGCTGGCCAATTAAGAACAGGGATGCCATGATCCTTAAACCAGGTACCTTGGTAGCTTTAGTTTTGTGGCTCTCTGTTGCCAAACAAAAGATGATCCATGTACCACAAAATCAAGGTATATTTCATATTTATATGTCATTATGGTTTGTCCATTTTTTATGAATGCGTAATCACATAAAAAAAGCTGAAAGGAGGTTCTAGCTCAGATTGTGCTGTATGTGAGAGAATAACACTGTACAGTACTGGACAACATTTATAACCTGTTATATGGCGTACACAGTGCTTTATGTCTGATTGAAGCAGGCAGAGCTGCTACTAAGCTCTATAACAAGAGTGTGTGAATCTGTAACTCAGGTCTCATAATGCAGTACAACATCTGTTTATAAGAACATTGTAAATATTATTCCAGTGTCCTGATTTACAGAATTCATATGGAATTTGACTGTGTTATATAGAGTTAAGAGTCTTTTTGTAGACACTCTGAACTTCACTGATCAGTGTGTTATCATGGAGGTTAAAGTCAACTCTGATGAGGAGGCCTATCTGGGGAACGTTGAAAGCCAGCCACTGCCCGGGCCCATATTCTGAAGTTAACCCTAAGAACCCTATTTATATAGCTATTTTGCTATTCCGTTTTTTTGTCAGAGCCTCTTTCAGTTGCATTTAAACAGTAATTATGTGACATAGCCATATTCAATATGTTGTTTTATTTTCTAAAGAACCTTTGCTACTCAAATATGTAATCACTTGAGGTTTTCATGCTGACCGATAAATCAATTTGTCTATAAATTTGTCATGTTATGACAAAATAAATTTTACCTAGCGCCTGCTTTTTTTCATATTTCTCAATGTATAGCCTTGAAATCATACTCCCACAGTGGATATCTTCACACAGATTGTTAGTGTGAGGTGTGTTTTAGTTGAAAACATAAGCATTTTTATGCTAATTTATTACATGTTATATTACTGTGACAAAATAAATTTGTAGCATCAGACAGACATATTTTTCTTGATATTCTAAGCTCTGGGATGTATGACTGATAAAGTTCTGACAGTCACAGCAGGCCCAGACTTTCAGGAATTTAGTTCAGGGCAAATATGGACAATATCTCAACAAATAAAAAACATTTTGGTACTTTGGCAGTTTTCTCAGATGCTGATAATATTTACAATTATTATTATTATTATAATAATCTTTTTAAAAAATGATGAAATAATACTTGTTTATTTAGAATACACACAATAAAGAATTATTTAAGCTTTTTAGTTTATATTTGTTGATCTAATGCAGTGTTATTTGATAGTGATAGTTCACTGATTGTGTGGCAGTGAAACCTACAAAAACCTTGAAAATCTATAAATCAATAATAGAAATATGTTTTTGCTGATCACTCATATTTTCTGCCCAGAGACAGCGTGGGTTGACGTCATGTGAGTCAAAACGAAACTGAAAGTAAACACCATCTTTCTTGTCCCTTTTTCAGCGTTTTTTTTTTATGATTTTAGCGCCTATCATTAGAATCTTTCATGACAAGGACATAAGACAAACATTTTGAAGGAGCGCCTTGATTTTTAGGTGGTTTTTCACACTGGATTACTCCCAGAGGCTTCACAGCACCGCAATGAGAGCGCTATTTTTAGAAACAGTAGGATCTGCTCTTTCTAACGGTATATGGAGCTCACAGACGCATTCAGACATTCAAGACTTACAAAGCTGATTATATAATGTGTATTTTTCACCCCACAAAATGTGGGGTTCGGGTTCACTTGTTTATCTCATGAAGGAACAATCCTCTTTACCTTTATTTGTAAAACTTTGATGTATTAAGCATTAAACTAAGTTGTAGACACTTAAAGTAAATGTGTACACTTCTGACATTTGAGTTTATGAACTTAAATATGTTATGGCAAACAGATCGCCTTAATTACTTTGAGTTCTGCTAACTTATTCAGGATTACAGTGTAGTACTTAACATGGGGTCTATTATGTGGAAATCACTAATAATTGCATTATTTGTTGTAATAATACACAATAAACAATTTATGACCCTGTTTGGGAGAAATTGAGAATCATAACATGTACATGATATTAGTGTGTAATACACATGCTTTACATTTGTACACAGTCCCAGATTGACAGGCAGAAGTGGTGGATTATGTGTAATTTATAAAACTACTTTAGATATTAACCAAAAACAAGGTTACACTTTCATGTCCTTTGAAAAGATCTACATTACCATAACTAACCCTGCCACAAATAAGAACACACTCTCCTTAATAAATATTTATAGACCACCAGGGCTCTATTCTGAATTTTTTTAATAAATTGGTGAATTAGCTGCTAGTTTAGCAGTGTCCTGTGATAAAGTAATAATTAAAAGAGTCTTTAACATTCACTTCAAGATCAAAGTGATGATCCACTAAAAAAGGCATTCAGCACATCTGTCCTCCCTGATTGAAAATAATAAAGACAATCCTAGAGCCCTCTTTAGTGTAATCTCTAAACTCACAAACAATCGGGCAGCTACTGATCCACAGATCCCAGTCATTCACACCAACGATGCTTTTATGGACTTTTTAACAACAAGATTTAAAATATTACACAAACAACAAATACCGTATTATTAAGTCCAGTTTGTCTGTCATTCGGTACGGCTGATATAGATCAAATCATAACTAGAGAAGAAAGATGAGTAAACTCCAGCTAATTCAATATGCTGCAGCCAGGGTCCTCACTAAAACCAGAAAACACTATCATATCAGGCTAGTCTTATCAGCCCTTCACTGGCTTCCTGTTAAATTACGTATTGATTACAAAATTAGGTAACATTTTCTATGAAGCTCATATTTATATGCCTTTATAACTGCAGCTATAACCCTTTATAATTAGGTAATAATGCTTCATAAGCATACTTATAAACTCTAATAATGCCTCATAAGGCTCTTATAATGAACTATAATTAATTATCTTGTAACTTATAAATATGTAGTAACAAAAGTGTTGCTATTCATTATAATGCCTTTTAAATGGATAATAACCTTTGCATAATTATAAAGCACCTATAATACACCTTACCAGTTATAAACACATTATTGATTTTATTATTATTATGTTTTGTCTCAATTTTGGAAGTATATGGCCATATAAGACATACAGGAAGTGTCATCACTTCTCCTTAATCTGACCATTGTACTCTGTTTTATTTTTTTCTTGGCAAACAAAAAAATCCTGCACGTTAACAAAACCAATTTGCCCTCATCTAAATATGTTAAGAAACATCTGACACCTGTGGTAATCCTGTATATTAACAATAATTTTACAAAATTAATAATAAATGTAATAGTAACAAATAAGTATAATCTTACATTAGTAGCAAACTTGCCTTCCTTTGCCTTAAAAGGAAACTGGTCAGAAACTTTCCCTCGGAAAAAACAATACACCACCTCAGAGACCACTGAGGTCTATGAAAGATAGTGTAGGAGAAAAACCAAACACAGGCCCTGCTGACAGCTCCAGCTGCACACGGTGGCAGCCCAGTCTTTCACATGTAGAAACTGAAAAAAAACAATAGACGGGAAAAAGCAGAAACTTTTGTTTCTTCACTGATGAAGGATTGTCTACCAGTGAAAAAGAAACAATTCTTCTGCAGCTCATAGCAGCCACATACTACCTACAACACAAGATGATAAACACCGTACCACTTGTTAATCTCTGGATATTTGCTGAATTTCCATCTGAAATGTCATCGCCAAATTTGAATGACTATTACTTTCTAAATACTTGGAATAAATGAAAATATTTTATTTATTTATTTATTTTTTTTGTAAAAGAACACTTAGAAAGTAGAAACATTTACATAAACTTCCAGTTTACTCCTGAATGCCAAAAAATGTAGACGCTCACAGGTTTTTTTTTTTTTTTGTACATTATATATGACTTTAGAGACATCATCTGGGACCTGCAGATGTGGATTTATATAGAACTTCACAAGTAAAGGTTCTGAGTGCTCCAAATAGATGTATTTTGATATTTATTCAAGTCTAAACAGAGGATCACACGTGGTGTCTCATAGTGTTCTTTTGGGCATCGAAAATTGTGTTTTGGTAAAAAAAAATACTCTCTGTAATATGAATTACTACAAATATACATTGCATGGGTTATATTTGGGCCGTGAAAAGCCACAGTGGACAATGTTAGGTTCTAACAAGTGATAATGGACTCACTAGGAGTGTAACTGTCAGTCCTTTTTGAAAAATTGGGGTAATAAATATCCAAAGTTTTAAAATGTGTGTCAAACAGTGCTCCATTACCTTGAATAAGGCGGTAAATGAATGGTTAGGGTGCCCTCTTGTGGCCGTTAAAAAGTATCGAGAGTTCCAGCTTCCACGTGACACCTACATCTTGCATATATCTTCTAAAATATGAAAGTTATGAAGCAGAGAATGTGAGAAGTACAAGTCTGAAATCACCAGTAGTTCATCAGAGTGTTAAAGTCTCAGAGGACTTTCCTAGTTACAGACAATCACCTGGAGCAGGACTTGAACCCACAACCTCCAGGTCCCTGGAGCTGTGTGACTGTGACACTACCTGCTGCACTACTATGCCACCCCAAAGATGTGTTTCTGCAGGGTGTGTTGGACACAGTTCAAAGAACAGACTGAGACTCTTATCCAATCAGATGTAAGTGCAGTCTTTCACTGAGGTTGTTTCTTTCTTTAATACGTTTGACGTTAAATATTAAACCCTTAAATCCACAGTCCAACAGTAATGTTTTATTTATTCTGATAACTATATAAAACACATGTAATAATTGCTCACAATGTTTCCCAATTACTGTGGGAACAGAGGCGTAAATAAACTGGACAGGTTATGACTGAGACATTTTATCTGGTCAGACGTATCACTTTCTGCCCTGAACGTGAATGAATGCTGCATATTGTGTTCTTCATAGGCCCCAGGACGTCTTCAATGAGGAGTTCATTCATGATGCTGTTCACACTGGAGGTGGCAGTAACTTTAAACCACAGTTATTACATTGAACTTCAGGAAAACTAGGTTTTGCCTTTAGTTCATTATTTTATAGAGGAATATAACTTTCCTATCTCTGTTTTCCAAGATGATATTTCTTTCATTCACAGGGCTTCAGATGTGACTGATTCACACGATGAATTTTCAGGAGCGTTCACACATCTGAACTGGTCGAAAAATCTCCAGATTTGAATCCTCTTGAGAGTCTGTGGGACTTCCTGGAACAATGAGTAAAATGACAGGGGAGTCGTCTGTGAGACTCGTCCAGTCCAGACCAAATCTCAGCTGTTATTCGTGCTCATGGAGGTATTACATGCTAATAGGTTTGTCTGAGTCACAGGTGGCATTTCTTTGTTCAATGAGCTTATGTGCTGTTGTCAGAGGATTGACATTTATCACAAATTCAGTTCATGCATTTTCAGTATTTTAAACCATGTTATTTCTTCTTAAACATTCCACCCATTGGTTGTGATCTCACCAAAGGTTCAAGTGTATCTCTCTATAGTCTGTGTTCTGCACTGATAGTCTACATCTGTCCATGATTATTTTAAAAAAATATTTAATAACATTTACACTGTAGTTACATAGTCATTTAGCACTGTTACCAATGTTATAACACCTGTAATTAGAATGAATTATCAGCATCTCTGTAGGCTCCAGCTAGTCATGTGAAGGCATTATGTACACCATATACACAGTAAATGCTCCAGTGTTAAATCAACACTATTAGTGTTAACACTGAGAGTGTTAAATTATTAGACTAACACTAATAGTGTTGATATAACACTGGTGAATTTACTGTGTAACAGGTTATAAATAAAATATTTTAGATTTAAATTAGATATATTTTCCTATAAATGTTTTCCATAACTGTAAAATATATTCTATTATTCCTCTCAAAGAACAGAATCTTAACTAGAATATTTATCTAGAACCTTCTTTCAGTGAGTTCACTACTAACGGACAAATGGTAATAAAATATAAACATTAAATACACCTTAATTCTGTAGTTCCATCCTGCAACAACTTGTTTCTGGTACGTCAGAGCATCAAAACGAGAAAAATGATGTCCTGTTTTCTTTTCAACTTCAGGCTGCAGCTGAAATAAAAAATGTAAAAATATTACAATAATAACAGGATTAAAGTAGAATTATGTCTCTATAGTAGAATTTACGTAATTATGTCTTACAAACACTCACAGTTTGGAGTTACAGATTATACACAGTCCTCCTTCACTTTTCATAATAATTAACGATATTATTATTATTATTATTATTATTATTATTATTATTATTACTAGACACTTATTTATCCAAATGTATCCAAAACCACTTTATTCTGAGTGAGATCAGCTGCTTTAGTCTGCTTTAGTGTGTTTCCGAATGAACTTAAAATATCAATGTTTAGCTGAGACCACACCTCTATAGCACTTTGCCAGATTTTCATTGGTCAGTTCAAATAAGCCTAGTCTTGGCTTGTTTTGTGGAAGACCCTGTACAAGTTTGGAAGTGTTTTTCTCTACAGAGCTACAGAATTACAGTTGACTGAGTTAAAGAGGATGCCTTTTTCCTCAAGCTCTTTTTCACATTCTGGAAACTGGTGAGTTGTTTTCCATAACTACGTATAGTGTGTGAATTTTAAAGTCATTACAATGTGTAAAAGTGTGTTGTGCACAACTGTAAACCAGACACAGTATTATAACTAAACTAATTAACTTTTAATTAAGTAGTGGTTACTCAAACGGTTTGTGTAGAAACAAATTACTGGTTAACAATGCAGTGCAGGAGGTTAAATATGGCACAGTTCCTTTTAAACCCTTATCATTATCATATGTAGCTCTTTATAAACTGTAGTATATGATGTCATTAATTGAAGTCTCACTCATGAGATCATTGTCAGTGGGGGCTCAGTTACAGTGTGTTATAATGTTTACAGTGTTATTATAAACAGATGTTATAAAGCATTATGAACCTGACTTCATGAGATCATACACTGTTGTTTAATGCAGTTACCCAAAATGGCCAAATACATCACTCACCTTGAGGTGTCCCTTAATGAAGCTGAGGAGCAAAAACTCCAGTCACAGGACTACAAGAAAATCAATGTTAATCTGAATGAAGGGGCAGGGGGAAACACCATCTATTTCTGGTATAAAACAGACCCCACTGCAACTCCAATCACCAGAGTTCAATTTACATTCAATGAATCAATGAGTGGTGGATTGATCAATGCAGGGTACAAAAAGATCAATAAAAACCTCAATGCTGGAGCAGGAGGTGATCACCTCTACCTGTGGTACTTCAGAGGGAGCACCGAGTATGATACTCCCATAGTGGACCTTGATGTCACTATAAATTCAGTAAGTGAAGCCCAGAAGTTCAAACCTGGCTATGAGAAACTGCCCTGTAATCTGAACCGTAGAGCAAATGGGAATTGGATCCACCTCTGGGTGAAGAGAAAGAATCAAACCTACATCTGTGACGTCACTGCCACAGTTTCCTTCGGAGCAGATAAAATTAACTTTAATGATGGCTACATCTGCCTGGATGAAGATACTAACCGAGATGCAGGTGGAGCCTTTGTCTTCATCTGGTACCGCCTGACCACCAATCCCCAGCGTGCACTCACTGATCTGCAAATCTCCACCAATAATGATGAGTATCAGGCCCTTCAACAGCAAGATTACAAGATTGTGAATGTCAACCTCAACGAGGGGACCGGAGGTAACCAGGTGTACCTGTGGTACAAGCAAGACAAAAATGACAACCCCATTAAGACCATCACCCTGCTGTTAAACCCAGATGCTGTTCCAGCTTTTCAGAAGGCTGGTGTCCAAGTTATTGAAAAAAATCTCAATGTGGGCACTAGAGGCTCCATTGAGTATCTGTGTGTTTATCAGTGAAAACCTAAAAAAGCCTTCTTCACGGTCACAGAGATGAACATTCTCCACACTCACTGAATAGTTCAGTTATATTGTTTAATCATTTCTGTGATGACTTCTTTAAAATGTCCATTCTTTTCTAATATAAAAAAAAAAATCTGATCAATTATTTTACATCAATGCTTCAGGTAATATCAGAGATGATCAATGGTTTATTTGTTCTACTCTTAAACTTGCTGTCAGTTAAATCAGTCAAAACATTTTGACTATTTTTTAACACTGATGTTAATGAATGATTGCATATATGTATCACTCAAATTTGCTTCTTTTCATTAAAGTGTGCTCTGTCATGTTTTCTCATCACTGTTATCATGCTAACAAATCAGGATAAATCATAAATATTACCCTGTTGTAAAAGTGAAATTCTGGACTTACATGTAAATCGAAACTTAAAATAAAGTTCAAGTTCAAGTTTCAAGTTTATTTGTCATTGCACAAAATGTCAGGATGTTTTTGCATTGAAATGCTTTTGGTGAGGCACAGGCAATTCTACAGTAGGGTAGTACTAATTTACATATAAAATATTCTAAATAACCAGAAAATATTCATTCATTCATTCATTATCTGTAACTCTTATCCAGTTCAGGGTCGCGGGGGGTCCAGAGCCTACCTGGAATCATTAGGCACAAGGCCGGAATACACCCTGGAGGGGGCGCCAGTCCTTCACAGGCCAACACACACACATTCACTCACACACTCACACCTATAGGCACTTTTTGAGTCGCCAATCCACCTACCAACGAGTGTTTTTGGACTGTCGGAGGAAACCAGAGCACCCGGAGGAAACCCACGCGGACAACACACCACACTCCTCACAGACAGTCACCTGGAGCGGGAATCGAACCCACAGGTCCCTGGAGCTGTGTGACTGCGACACTACCTGCTGTGCCACTGTGCCGCCTAGTCCACAAGTATCTCCTTGGTTTTGCTGATGTTAAGAGATTGTTGTCATAGCACCACTCTGACCTCATCTCTGTAGGTTGTCTTCATCACCATCTGTGATGAGGCAGAGGATAGTAGTATCATCAGCAAACTTGAAGATGGTGTTGGATGTGTGTTTGGCTACACAGTCATGTGTGTACAGGGAGTACAGGAGGGGGCTGAGTACACAAACTTGAGGAGCCCCTGTGTTCAGAGTCAGTGTTGATGAAAAATTGCTGCTGACTCTCACTACCTGGGGTCTGCTTGTCAGGGAGTCCAGTATCCAGTTGCAGAAATGAGAGTTAAAACCCAAGTTTTGCAAGTTTAGGGATGAGTTGGCCAACACTTGTTCATCTGTACAAACGATTATACACAAGTGGAAACAAGATGGGAATGTCCAGCCATCATACCACTCAGGAAGGAGACGGGTTCTGTGTCCCAGAGATGAACATGCTTTGGTCTGAATTGTGCATATCAACCCAATAACAAAAGCAGAAGACCTTGTGAAGATGCTGTCTGAAACTGGTAAAAGTGTGTCTTTATCCACAGTGAAATGAGTACTGTATTGACATGGGCTGTCAGCCGTGTCATGGGCTGTATTGACAAGGCCACTCTGCCAGGAAGAAGCCATTACTCCAAAAGAAACATAAAAAAGCCAGATTAATATTTGCAAATGCACACAGGAACAAAGACCTTCATTTTTGGAGACATGCCCTGTGGTCCGACAAAACGTATAGTAAGGCACTTGAAATAAACTATATTATTAGAGTAATGCATTATAAGAAGCTTTCTTTCATCTTAGAAATATTGCTAAAATAACAGAATTTTATTAGCTCTAGTTTGGATTAGTGTAATACCTTGCTATCTGGATGTTCCAGTGAGTGCATAAACAAACTCCAGTTAGTTCAGAATGCAGCAGCCATAGTCTTTACTATAACCAGAAGATATGATCACATCACCCCATCTTATCTACACTGCATTGGCTTCCAGTTAAATTTCTCTTCAATTATAAAATACTACTATTAACCTAAAAGGCACTAAATGGCCTCACACCGCAGTGCCTGATCAAACTTTATTCTGTTATGATCCTCCACGCCTGCTTCAATCAAAAGGTACACGCTCTCTGTTGGTACCTGGAATAATGAAAACTACAGCAGGGGGTAGAGCTTTCTCTTACAAAGACTTATGGAACAGGCTTCCGATTAGTGTTCGGGACTTTCTCAGTGTTTAATTCTAGGCTGAAAACTCATTTGTTTAGTAAACCCTTTTGTCACTAGCTCTTCTCTTGGGTAAAGATGCAGATCTGGAGGGTTCATGGGCATAGAGTGTTTTGTAAATTGGGATGTTCAAATGCTGTCGACACCCATCTCACTGGTTCACTCATGTTTGTTGACTTTGGAATGGCTGGCCGGTTCCCTTATATCTGCCTAATTTTCTGGTGTCCCAGTTCCCCTTAAAACAGTTCAGACAGCATTGCAAGCTTCATTAGCTAATGCTGTGCCTTACATGATACATTTTTAATAAATAAAAAAAAATTCTGACATCTTTTTTTTCTTTGCTTTACAATTGAATTTTTTTTTTCAATGTACAATTATGGGGAAAAGTTAAGACACCCAATGAAAATCTTTGTCTTAAACATATTTAAACATGGACATTTGATTTTCATTTGAATATTGACAGATGAGGATGATCTAACACATAAAACTGAATTTTCTGTTTATAAAATGGTCATACATTTTTTTTCACATTTTTCACAACATATATCACCATTCAAATAAAATATATTGTCCATTTCGCCCAGCCCTTTGCACTCCACCAAAGCACTTTGGTGAAGTCTGCTTTGATAGAAATCGACTTTTTTAAAAAACAACTTTTTGCTATTTTTGCTCTGTATTTTGTCATCTGAAATTCTTAAAAAAAAAAAAAAAGCTGTCATCTAGATATATTTTAATCAATAATAATCTTTTCTGCTCAAACTTTTTCAGAGTGTGGTGCCGGTGTCAGTTTTAGAGCAAATCAAAGTGTTCTGTGGAAATATTTTCTTTGAGGTTTTGACACATAAAGCTTCAAGAGGATGAAGACATCACAGATTCTGAAACTGAAGTGTGTGTGAAAGGCTCAAATGAAGAGATCTGTTGTCATCCTGCTTTTGATAAAGTCTTTGGAGAATTTGCTCACAACTGGCTGATTATTCATGGGTGAACTTCTATACTACTGTTGCTCACTGTTACTCATCTCATCTGATCTCTGTGTCTGATCAAACCCACCCACTTTTGAGAATAGTAAGGAGAACAGCAATGTAATTATGCAACACTAATGTAGTGTACTCCCATGAAAGTTTAGAAGCTTTATTGAATGAAATTTTTTTATCTAATAAGTCTACACCATGGCATGTTAAACTTTCTGCCCGAAGGTAGGAGCTGGTACACGGGATTAATGACATGGGATGGGTCAATCACAATTTTTTGCACTCCTGAGCCCAAACTATTCTTATATGGACTGAAGTGCCATATATTCTTTTTACCCTATAACCTCCATAGCCATCTTTAACACTGAACTGACCTGAGATTTTAACTTTACTGAAAGATTACCATACTATGCCTGTATCCCTTAACTAATCAGGCTCTCTAAAACTACCTGGTAAAACACAAACATTAACTCCTGACTAATCCCTTACACTCTTAGCCTTCATAAGAAATGTAACCTCTGCTCTAGTCTAGAGCAAAGGCTTTTCATATGAACTTTCCAGGTGGGTCGTATATATGGGTATCAAATGAAATGTTTTATGGTTTGAATTTGCCAGGTGAGGACTGGGTTTTGCAATGTAGCCATATTACTGTCCCAAGTCCCACATTTAACATATTGATAAAAGCCAGGTAGAGTCACTTCCAGTTTACAATGATTAAAATCACCTAGAATGAGAGAAGGGCATCAGGTGAGCACTGCTGTTGTTTTTGGACAGTCAGATTTAACATGTTGTATTGGCACTGGGCGGCACATAAACCATGCAGATGATCACATTTCCATATGGTAAAATGGCATTTGCATTACCGAAACATTCAAATTACTTCACCTTTGTCCTTTTCTAATGATTAATCAGCAGTGAGAAAAGTGAATCCTTCCACTTTATCTTCTGCTGCACCCTGCTTCGTACAGGCTGCCATTTGACTTCTTCAGGCAGGGTTATCACTGGTGAGGGTCCCGCAAAATTAAGTGAGAGCATTTAGTTTCAAGCATATACAAAGTGTGTCCTGTTATCAGCTAAAGTTGTTTGGTAGGTTACAAGGTGTCCCAATTTATATATATATATATATATATATATATATATATATAACCATAACTGCTGATGATTATTCTTAACAACAATATCCCTTAACAATACCAAGGCCAGTTATGATAATGCCAAATTTTACTGTTCATTTTTTACTTGTTGTTATAACTGGTTTGAAACCCTCAGTGAAAGGTCTTCAGTGTCTTTAAGGAGGGGACAGAAATGCACCCTGTTCCACTACAGTGCAGCACTTTTCAGTGGTGAACAATAAGAAACTAAATGTTAAATCATTACTTTACTTAAGTACTTTTTTCGTAAGACAGACAGATACAGCCAGAGCACTAAAACAAGTGAACCTCATGTTTCTCTGCCTAAAACCAAGTAACTAGCTGTCTGTCAACCTTGTTTCCTTGTTATACATTGTTATGTGTTGTTCCTGTCTCCTCACTTGTCCTGCCTTAGCCCCAGCTTGGTCTTTAGCTCCACCTTGTCAGTGTTTCCACCTGTGGTATTGCCCTCTTGTCTCTCCTCCCAGGTGTTCAGTTTTACAGTTTTACTGTAGTTTATAAGCCCTGTTCTGGGTCTCAGTGTTTGTCCACCATTGACATTCCAGTTCTCTGTCTAGAGCTCTGTCTAGGTAGCTCTTCTTAGTTAGATTTAGCTTTAACTCCCTGTGTTTAGGTTTAGCTTTAGCTATTTGTGTTTATTTTAAATTTCTGTGGGTGTCCATTTAAGTTTTGTCAGGTAATTCATGATTGGTTTTATTTGCAGAAATAGCTTAAAAATTTCAAAGAAAATCTCTGGTAGTGAATTTGCTGCTGTCTGCAGCCTCTGTAGTGTGGAGAAGTTCGATGCAAGGCTTAATTAGTTATATTTCTGGATAGGTGCAAGGCTACGACGTAGGGTTTGGTTCAATGTGTGCCCTAGATTTGACACAGGATCATATATTGGGCTTAATACCCAGGAGACCTCTGTTGGTATGAACTCTGTTGGTTTGAAGGGGAAACAACTTGGGTGTATGTGACAGTTGATACAGTGGTATGAAAATGTTTGGGCACACCTGATAATTTACAGGATTACCCTTTATAAATCATTGGTTGTTCGGATCATCAATTTCAGTTAAATGTATCATATAGCAGATGAACACGGTGATATTTGAGAAGTGAAATGAAAATTACAGGATTTACAGCAAGTGGCAGGTGCATAAATGTGGGCACCCCAACAGAAAAAAGTATATCAATATTTAGTAGATCCTACTTTCAAAGAACTAACAGCCTCTAAACACTTCCTATAGCTTCCAATGAGAGTCTGGATTCTAGATTCTTCTTTACAAAACATCTCCAGTTCAGTCATGGTTTGATGGTTGATGGTTTTCGAGCATGGACAGCCCGCTTTAAGTCACAGCAGAGATTTTCAATAATATTCAGCTCTGGGGACTGAGATGGCCATTCCAGAATTTGTACTTGTTCCTCTGCATGAATGTCTTAGTAGATTTTGAGCAGTGTTTAAGGTCATTGTCTTGATGAAGTATCCAGCCCCAGTACAACTTCAACTTTGTCACTGATTCTTGAACATTGTTCTCAAGAATCTGCTGATATTGACTGGAATCCATGCAACCCTCAATTTTAACAAGATTCCCAGTCCCTGCACTGGCCACACAGCTCCACAGCATGATGGAACCGCCACCACATTTTACTGTGGCTAGCAAGTGTATGTTTTGTAATGCTGTGTTCTTTTTCCATGCATACAATCCCTTGTTCTGTCCAAATAACTCAATTTTAGTTTCATCAGTCCACAGCACCTTATTCCAAAATGAAGCTGGCTTGTTCTGTGGCGTGTGCACAGAAGAGTCTTCTTTGAACCACTGAACAATGCACAGTGACACCATCTGCAGAAAGATGATATTGTAGGTTTTTGGAGCTGGTTTGTGGGTTGATTTTGACTGTTCTCACACTGTTTGCCTCTGCTTATCTGAGATTTTTTTTTGGCCTGCCACTTTGGGCCTTAACTAGAACTGTGCCTGTGGTCTTTTATCACCTCACTATGTTCCTCAATGTGGAAACTGACAGCTGAAATCTCTGAGATAGCTGAGATCCTTACCCTAAACCATGAGGTTGAACAATCTTTGTTTTCAGGTCATTTGAGAATTGTAGGACAAGGGACAATGATCTTACAAAATAAATAGAGGTCTATATTTTATAATGCATTTTATAATTTAAGCAGCAGTACAATCCCAGGGAAGTCTAAACCAAGATTTTGAAAAAGAGGAGTTTTTAGGCCAATTTGCAGATCCAGGAATGATGCTTGGGAGCCTCCCATCGTGGCGATACATGACACAGCGCTCTGAATTGAGCTGCGTGGGTCATTTATCCTTTTGATATTAATGGGATTAGATAATTTGTCAGGAAAATGTTAATTATTTTTGAAGGTTTATCAGTTTTATACAAATTCAATTTTATCAGGTTCATATTACTGGGATAAAATAATTTGTCATCCAACAAGGACATTATATTATTTTAGTGGTTTTGATATATGTATTATTTAGATTTTGTTGAAATGTCATAGTGGCAGCATGGTGGCACAGCAAGTAGCTTCTGCTGAGATATAAGTCAGACAAACTCTGTCCATATCCCACATTTTGCTACAGATGGAAGTAGCAGGCGCTGCAGGGGAGTAGAGGGTACTCATTGGAGAAATCATGTTTTAAATCTCTCCTTACTTCTTCAAATGGTCTTACACCATCAGTGGAGAGACTGATTTGGAATAATCTTCCTCACTTAAGCACAGTGAGCTCTTAGCAAGAAGACTGTGGTTTCAGCTTCCTTCTGCTCAGGTCTGTCCAACATGTAGAACACAGATTTCCACCTTGTTTCAACTGACTATCAGTTTGTGTTCTGAAAACTCCAATTGATTCTGAACTTCTTATGAGCCTCTCTGCTTTTCTTGTGCCATGGTGAAAGAACGTTACAATAGCTAGTCATCTCTGCTAGATGTCGAGAGGATTAGGTCGAGCCTTGAAAATTTCAGATAAGATAAGATCCTTTAAAAGTCATGCAGAGGGGTTATTTACAGTGTTCACTACAAGAGGTAGCAACCTGGATATTGACACTATAAGCATTATCAAAAATATGAATATGAACATAAGAAAGTAAGATTATGTAGATATAATTGCACAAGAAATAAAACTTGCACAGGGAAAGTATTGTCAGGTCAAAAAATGCCTTCTGCCTTAAACTTCTGACTTAGTTTCCTCTGCCTAATTATAGAAAATAAAGACTTCACAGACGCAGGTTTCAGGTAGAAAGTGAACAGCTTCATTATTAAAGCAGGTTTAGGGATGGAACATTAACCTGAGTAGGTCTAAGAAGAAATACAAACAACACACAGGGAGCTCAGATTCTGACGATGATAAGACTATTACCCCTCCTTTTTTAAACATTCCTTACGCTGATTTAGTTCCTATTTCTTTGAAAAGTCCCTTACTTTCCACACATATGTGACTTCCTTTGGTTCCCATTAAGTTATGTCCAAATGTTTCATAATACTGTCTATCAGACCCCATTAGGTTCAGGTGAAAGTTAATATGATTTTTTTTAGTTCTTATCTGTACATCAGGGTCATTCTGTGTATCCCATACTCCCTTTTCCTTCACTCATGAATTATGTCTTTGTTAACATTCTTTTGGCTTGGGATCATCCTCTTAGCCAACATCTAAGTTTTTTCAACTACCACTGGAGATGCTTCTAAAGTGAGCTTCCACCAGGTTACATACACATTTAATATATTGTTATTAATTCTAAGAATATTCAATTTTTTAGCTCTGTCAGTATATTTCACAGAGGTATATGATATGATACATGTTACATTTTACATTGTATGTGCAGTTTTCCACATACACACTAATGATGATATACAATTGTGAAAGGATTGTGAACAATATTCCAAATGCTCAAAATATTTAGGATCCTAATTTGAATATTTTCATGACCTATATTTTTCACCTTCATATCAGCCTCTTTCACACTGTAATATGATATCATCTAAGGGTATCTATTCATAACTTTATTCTCTAAAAGCTTTAATAAAATCTAAAATAAAAAACAGCTGCATTAGAGTTGGGTTTTCTCCATCTTTTCTGCTGCTGCTGAATTTAACCCCCATTTACAGTGAAGGCTTTGTCTTTAAGAATATTTATGACTAATTGATTGTTGTTTTCAGTTTCAGTTATCAGTGTTGTTTTTAAACAGGTTTTGTTTTACCTTAAAAACATGTTCAGTACCAACGCTGATGCCTCAGTGAAATAACTGAGAGAAATTCCAGGTTTATTCATTCATATCTGTAACCGCTTATCCAGTTCAGGGTCGTGGTTGGTCCAGGGCCTACCTGGAATCATTGGGCTTTTAGCTTTAGCTTTTAGTTTGTTTAGCTTTAAATTCTTTCTACAAGTTGATACTGTTAGTTGTTTCAACTCAGCAACAAGTTTGAAGTACAGATGATGTATTACATGAGTTTTTGTCACGTCTCAATTACTGTATCCACCTTAAATAATTAAGTTAAAGGAAATGGCATCACATTTCAAATTAAGATTATTGTGATGAGTGTAGATGGGAAAAAGTCAGACGTCATCATAACTGTGTTTAATGTTCTTTATTAAAACACTCTAAAAAAGAGTATCAAACAACACGAACAAGTGAGAGACAGTACTTTGTCGTGGTGTGTGATGAGAAGGGGACCTCACCAAAGCTGCTGTGGTTCACCCTGAGGATGAGGCTACAGACCAAACACATTTCTCATCATAAACCAAGCCAAGATACACACACACAAACACACCCACACATACACTGTAGAGAAGCACTGGTCTATCTAAAGCAGAAGATACCAGCTCTATTCCATGTTATGGCAATTGTCTAAGTGCAACCAGGAAGGAAAATCGATGCTCAAAGAATTCTTTGGAGAAACCAGAGGAATAAAGACACTCAGTCAAGAATTCTCTTTTATCTCTCATTTTATTAAAAAGAATCATGCAGTATATATAGGACCCCAGTCACGTACACCATCATGTGTGCCATTTGGGCGTTATTACATCATGTCTTGTTCCATCAACCCAAACATTCCCTTATTGGTTCCTCATTATCTCCTATTTTATTACTGTCAGGAAAAATGGTGAGAGATGTACTTCAGTTGTTGACTGCCTTCTAATCTGTTCAGCGCTTTCCTCCCCCCACAGGTCACAGTAACACAATGCAATAAGTCCCTTCAGGTCACAAGCTCACAAGCACAAGGCCTACATTATTTAGTAAGAATTAATTAAGATTAATCAATACCATTACTCCCTGAATATATTGTGTCATTAATATAAATCATTAGTTATCATTAAACATTACTCATTGGTGTTAATCTGGATTTTCCCATCACATTCCACAGGGTGTATACCACACTGATGCAATGTTTTGTTTATAAACATTTTACACTAGATCGAATATAAACAGTCATTTTTAATAGTATGTTTAGAATTATTAATATTTAAATGTCAGTGTTTTAATATAAACTTACAGTTACACATTAATATGTGTAATTATGTCAAATATACAAGGGAAATGGTGAGAGGAGAGACAGAGAGAGAGAGAGAGGTGAGTGTCTGTCATTTGGTGTGTTACATTGTCCAGAGTTGTGTGTGATATTTCATAGTTCTGAGTGAGTGAGTGATTGGATGAATATTTGACATTGTCCACAGGTGTGTGTGTGTGTGTGTGAGTCAAACACACCACATACTACACACACACTCACATACACCACACAACCTCGCACACAACACACGCAGTTACGTTTTAAACATGATTTTCATCCAAACAGCTGGAGAACCAGGTTTTACAGGGAATTGGGGCACGGTGTGGTTTATTCTGATTGGCTCCTGTACTGAGTGAAGAATGTGATGAAGATGTAATGGTGATGCAGATATAAATACAGATTTACAGCAGGTTTAACTCACTCTAAACTTCACTACACTCAGAGATTTCACTTCTTCTGAAAGACTCTCTTCAAACACAATGGCAGCTCCAGAAATTAAAAATTGTGGACAATGGAGTAAATGGATGGATGCAGACGAAACTGTGACTGAGATCTGCAAGAAGGTGAATATATTTCTTTATTCATTTATGCTCTGTAAATGCTTCATCCTCCGCTGTCTGTAGCCCACTCAGGATTAAAACCCTTACTGTGTTCTAGTTTAATACTGATTTCACTGACCTTGTGTCTAATCTGAATCAAAACTGTTAACACCTGCTCCAAAGCTCATACAGCTTTATAAACAGCTTACATCACACTTTATAAGCTGTTCTACACATTTATATTGTAATTATTCCATGCAAAGTCACTTTATTAATGAGACAGTGTGACAGGGCAGACAAATAGGTGGAGTCTCTGTTTTGCTCCAGTGTCAAGACAGTGAGTTCCTCTTTCCAGTCTCAGTTTTATCCAAGGCTTCCTCCCGTTCGAGGGAGATTTTCCTGTCACTGTGGGACGCACTCGGGGTTAGATAGATAGATAGATAGATAGATAGATAGATAGATAGATAGATAGATAGAATCTTTATTGTCACATACAAACTTATACAGGTACAACATTGCAGCGAAATTGGCTTCCATCTGTACACTCACAGAAACAGGGGTTAGGTGTGTGCAACAGACGCGACCGCAGCAGGTTACCCGCGCCATTGTACTGTTAAAAGAAACAGTTGGAATTACATCGGGGAAGTGGTGGTAATAAAAAAAGAAGTTCCCATACTGTGCTTAAGACTGTGTGTGATCTTGAAAAAAACAACACCTGTAGCACACAAGCAATACACACACATATACTTTCAGTTACGTGGACAAGAAGCAGTAGGAGGTGTGTTCATGGGTGGGGTGGGGCTGGGGGGCAAAGTTCAGTCTGTGAGATAGTCCGCAGGATGGAGTAGCAATCACTTGTCCTTGAGACCGCAGTTCAGACAGGGGAGGGGTGCAGCCAGATATCCCCATAGCAACCGTTCCTCCGGGGTTTGACTATCAGCAGCTCGAGGCCACTGATAGCAGGGGCAGCCAAAACAGATAAATTCAGTTTGTTAGAATCAGAGACCTGAAGCTAATTTGTGCTAATAGTCCCTCTGATTCAAAGTTCCATTTTTGCTCTGTTCTTCCAAACGTTCAAACTTGGAGTTCAAAACCATTAGTTGCTCCATGATGGAATCCAAGCTTCTACACACAGTCACAGTCTGTGCGCTAACGGCTCTGCCCATCCCATCAATCATGTTGGTCAGTTTCCTTGGACTGTTTACACCTGACCCAACTCAATGTCCGAATAGGTATACAACTTCAATGTCCTCAATGGTAAGAGGCGCCACACGCCACCTCTCCCATCCATCCATGGCATATCCAGCCGACGTCGTTCCATCAGGGCAGGCGGGCTCCCCCAAGCCCAAGCTTCTCCTTGAGAAGATGGTGTCAATAGCATTGAGAGTTGATCAGTTGACCAGTTTATCAATTCCATTTCTAATTTTAATTTGAAGAGCGGTGCTAAGAGAGACTCTGATGGTAGACAAGACAAGACCAGAGAAGCAATTCGACTGCCTCCCACGAGACCAAGAGAGAGACCCAGTAATCTGTAAAGCTGCTTTGTGAAAACACCTGTTCTAATAACTGCACTATACATAAAACTGAACTGAATTTAACTGGAAAGAATTGATTGAGGGAGAATATTTTCCAAATAACAATAATAACCCTTCCCACTTTCTTTATCATAACCTCAATTCAATGAGCTTTACTGACATGACCACATCAGAACATCAGGCGCACATAGCTCTAGGGTCCTGGGGTTGTGTGTTCAAGACCTGCCTCGGGTCTCTGTCTGTGATGAGTTTGGTGTGTTCTCCTTGTGTCTGTGTGGGTTTCCTCCAGGTGCTGCAGTTTCCTCCCACAGTCAAAACACATATGTTGGTAGGAAGAACGGCCATGATAAAGTGTCTGTAGTTGTCACTGACTGGTGTCCTATCCAGGGTGTGTTCCTGCTTTTGTCGCCCAGTGATTCTGGGTAGGCTTCAGACCAATGAATGAATGTCTTTGGAGACTTAAGGCTAATGCATTTCAGATAGATACATAGGGTGTTTCAAATCAGTTGCTGTGGTAGTCATGTTGTTTGCTAATCTGCTGCTAGAGTGGTCTTCTTACTCAGGATTTGCTAAGCTGTTGCAAGGGTGTTACTATGGTATCCAAGGTGCTTGCCAAGTTGTTGCTTTGTATCAACCGTGGTTGTCACTTTTTATCAGCAGTTGTTGTCATTCTCATTACCAGCTTACTAACACATCTAACGTAATTACTATTGCATCCATTGACACAGTTTTCGTGCTGCTACGATGTTCCTTGTGTGTCCCTGACTGTTGGTAGGTGGTTGCTATGGTAACTGTGGTGGTTTATATTGTATCCATATTTGTTGTCATGGTGTATCATTATATGTTCTACCTTAGACTCATAGAGACTTTTGATTGAAGCCACTTGTAAGAAGCTCTACTCACAAACTTTGGCACATCCTGGATCAAATTCTCAATAAAGTTTAGGTCTCACATTTGGGTTAAAAACTACAAAAGAACGATCTGGTGTTTTTATATCTAGTTAAACTATATTCATATAAAGCTCTGATGAAGGTTGTTGTAGGAACTGGAGGCAGATTGATTGCTGGGAATTTATTGAGGCTCAAATCACAATCAGAGTAAACACAAAGAACAGATAAAAATAATAAAAGCTGAAGAAGTAAAGCCACGAGAAACAAATTAGAGAATCACACCATCCTCAGGATTAAAGGAGCCTCTGGTAAAGAGCTGTAGGTCACTCTCTCTGTGTGTGGACAGAGCTCTGGTCAGTGTTTGTGTTGATTTTCTGAGTGAAAATGCATGACTGCTCCTCTACAGAGAACACACTTCTGCACAGTTTAATACACACTCTCTGTAGAGCAGGGGCTCAGTTATTTTCATTAATCTGATTACAACATCAACATCACGTTTCACCTGATCAGAGGCACACAGACGTTCACACACACACACACACACACAGGTTTAATCTGAGAAATTGATAGTGGGCAACGGCAACACTTTAGCGTTCTTCAGATGGTCGACCTGATGAAGGTCCTGAAAAACCTGCAGGATAACACACTTATCCACTCCTGCATACACCTGAGAAAGAGAGAGAGAGAGAGAGAGAGAGAGAGAGAGAGAGAGAGAGAGAGAGAGAGAGAGAGAGAATGAGAGAGAGAATGTAATCAATGTAGTTGATAAAGTTGAAGTTCAGTTCCCAGCTCAGGCTTGATCACTACTCTACACCAATGAAAGTCCCTGCAGTAAGACTCTTAACTCTACATCTGTCCACAATTTAAAAATAATGATGTTTTATAACATTTACACTGTTGTTACATCGTCATTTAAATGTGTGCTTATGAACAGATGTTATAACACCTGTAATTAGAATTAATTATCAGCAGCTCTGAAAGCTTCAGCCAGATATTAGGGGGCATTATGTACACCATATAACAGGTTATATATTAAATACATTTTAATAAAAATGTTTGTCCTTAACTGTGAAATATATTAGATTTTTCTTCTCAAACAGCAAAATCTTAACTATAATATTTATCTTGTTTACACATTCATTAAAAATGGACAAACCATAATCAAACATAAACATTAAATACACCTTAATTCTGTAGTTCCGTCCTGCAACAACTTGATCCTGGTACGTCAGAGCATCAAAACGAGAAAAATTATGTTCTGTTTTCTTTTCAACTTCAGGCTGAAGCTGAAATGAAAAAATGTAAAAATATTACAGCAATAAAAACAAGATTAAAGTAGAATTAGGTTTCATAAACACTCACAGTTAGGAGTTAGCTTACAGATAATACACAGTCCTCCTTCATGTTTCATAATAATTAACAACATTATTATTATTATTATTATTATTATTATTATTGGACACTTTTTAAAATCCAAAAAAGTGCTTCATTCTGAGTGAGAACACCTGCTTTAAGCTGAACTCTGTGTTGACAGTGTGTTTAATCTCTACACAGAAATATGACGGGAACCAGGACGCTGTGTAGCAGCTGCACCTGAGCTTAAGGTTGACATTCTCAATGCTGAGTATGGCCTAGAGAAGTACAACATTCCCCCAGGATCAAGTTGGGGCTCAGTGGACCTGTGTTCTCTGGAGTGATGGAGCTCCATCCAGTTTCTTTGTGCATAATTCCGTTTTGTGCATCATTTCCTCTGCCTTCAGGAGGTTAAATATGGCAAAGTTCCATTTAAACCTTATCATTATCATATGTAACTCTTTATAAACTGTAGTATATGATGTCATTAACTAAAGTCTGGACTCATGAGATCATTGTCAGTGGGAGCTCAGAGTTACAGTGCGTTATGTTTACAGTGTTATTATAAACAGATGTTATAAAGCATTATGAACCTGACTTCATGAAGTCATACACTGTTGTTTAATAAAGTGATTTTGCATGGAATAATTACAATATAAAAATGAGTTAAATAAATGTGATATATGTTGTAGTGGCACTCTGTATCTTACAAATCCTTTTGTCCCATTTTTGGCAGCCAGTCTAACAACCAGTATTTGAAAAACGTGAGTGAGACTGAATCTTCTTTTGAAGGCTTACTTATAAAACACAAAAATAGACATTACACTAGACTCAATATGGCTTGGGCAAAAAACTATATTATATATATATTTTATTCCTTTTAAAGTTTATACAGCACTAAATTATTCATTTTAGAAATTACAATCATTATAAATTCTTATTAAATTATCTTCAAATATTTTAACCTTTTTAACTAAATTATTACAACAAATGAATTAACCCTTAACTGGCTCTTACATATTTACATGTTTATAAAGCTGTATGAGCTTTGGAGCAGGTGTTAACAGTTTTGATTCAGATTAGACACAAGGTCAGTGAAATCAGTATTAAACTAGAACACAGTAAAGGGTTTTAATCCTGAGTGGGCTACAGACAGCGGAGGATGAAGCATTTACAGATCATAAATAAAAAAGAATTATATTCACCTTCTTGCAGATCTCAGTCACAGTTTCATCAGCATCCATCCATTCACTCCATTGTCCACGTTTTGTAGTTTCTGGAGCTGCCATTGTGTTTGAAGAGAGTCTTTCAGGAGAAGTGAAATCTCTGAGTGTAGTGAAGTTTAGAGTGAGTTAAACCTGCTGTAAATCTGTATTTATATCTGCATCACTATTACTATCATCTTCTTCACTCAGTACAGGAGCCAATCAGAATAAACCACACCCTGGTCGTGCCTCAGTTCTCTGTAAAACCTGGTTCTCCAGCTGTCTGGAAGAAGGCTTTTTTCTTCTTGAATAAACAATATTTTTGGGCAAAATCATTTTTGAAACTTAACTGTATGGTGAAGGTGAGTGTGTGTGTGGTATGTGGTGTGTTTAACTCGCACAAACACACACACACACACACAAACACACGCGCGTGGACAATGTCAAACATTCCAAATCACACACACTCACCTGTCTCTCTCTCGCTCTGTCTCTGTCTCTCTCTCCTCTCATCATTTCCCTCGTAATCTCTCAGTTTCACACACTCACCAAGTCACTCACACACTCACACTTGTGGACAGTGTCACACACTCACCCAGTCACTCACACACTCACACCTTTGGACAGTGTCACACACTCACCCAGTCACTCACACACACACACACACCTGTGGACAGTGTCACACACTCAACCAGTGACTCACACACTCACACCTGTGGAGAGTTTCACACACACCTGTGGACAGTTTCACACACTCACCCAGTCACTCACACACACACACACACCTGTGGACAGTGTCACACACTCACCCAGTGACTCACACACTCACACCTGTGGACAGTTTCACACACTCACCCAGTCACTCACACACACACACACACCTGTGGACAGTGTCACACACTCACCCAGTGACTCACACACTCACACCTTTGGACAGTTTCACACACTCACTCCCACCTGTGTACAGTTTCACACACTCACCCAGTCACTCACACATTAACAGTGATTTAAACAGTGAGGACGCTAAGCATCCACAGAGTTCAATGGAGAAGCAGCGAAGTGCAGGGAAACGAGACGAGTCATTGGATAAATGCTGGGCTTTGTCCCGCCCATCGGACGCTCAGCGTCTCTGGGGGTCTATGGGGCAGTGGGCTGGCCTCGGCTGGCCCGGACACTCAGCTTCTGCATGATGATTGGATGATCTGTCTGAGGCTGAATCCCTTTTTGACTGACAGCGAAATGAATGAATCAGCGACCCTTTGGTGTAAAGATCCGAGGGAGCATTACATTTTCATTCTGTTCTGCGTTGAACCAGACACTTTCTTAATCCTCTTAGCGGCATTTTCTTTGTTAAAAACGACTAGCGACAAATCGAGGTTCTATTTCTGGTGAGTTTTTTGTAGCTGCTTGTGTTTGGAGACTGACTTCTATCACTCTTTCTGACTCCTATCGCAGTTGCTGTCCAGCGGGTGCTGCTGAGCCCCTCCACCGTCACAAAGCACTCACAGGCGGACACACTTCACATGGGCCAAGGCCGTTTTAGCAGCCTAGCTCTGCTGGCCATTGAGAGGACACTAGTCAAGTCCCTGGAAAAGACGCCTTGTTGGTACGACAGGGTCACAGATCATTTTCTTGAAAAGGAACGGAGGGTAGAATTTACGTATAAATAAACCGACACATTTTATGATGTAGGCCGAAATTGAGCTTCCCCTTCTTGAAAGACCAGCATCCGCCACTGTTCTCACCAATAATACTCCAACCAAAGATCTGAAACCAAAGGTTTGTGAGGGTGAAAATGAACATGAAGCTACATTTTGCAAACCTTTAGAAGTAAGTATTTTTTGCACTTTTTTAATTTCTGAATAGTAATTGAAAATATATAGAGTAACAATCTGTTCCTGGCTGTAATTATTTTTTTTCTTTCCAATTTATAAGGTGAAACTGGAAAATGATGACACCACCATTGTCTCAGCTCATTGTTGGGAGACTGCTAAAGCACAACCTACAGTCAGTGGAATGGCATGAATGCTACTGATGGTGCTCTTTAGTATTGATATTCTCCTGAATTCCAACCTGACTGGAGGGATCAACAAGGTCAATCCTACTGCAGAGTGATGACAGCCTCTTTATGGGAAGAAACAGCAAGCTTTACTTGGTAAAATCTGAAATATTTTGATATTTACATAATGTTTGTATGGGCGGCACAGTGGCGCAGCAGGTAGTGTCGCAGTCACACCACTCTAGGGACCAGGAGGTTGTGGGTTTGATTCCCGCTCTGGGTGACTGTCTGTGAGGAGTGTGGTGTGTTCTCCCTGTGTCCGCGTGGGTTTCTTCTGGGTGCTCCGGTTTCCTCCCACAGTCCAAAAACACTCGTTGGTAGGTGGATTGGCGACTCAAAAAAAAAAAGTGTCCGTAGGTGTGAGTGTGTGAGTGAATGTGTGAGTGTGTGTTGCCCTGTGAAGGACTGGCGCCCCGTCCAGGGTGTATTCCCGCCTTGTGCCCAATGATTCCAGGTAGGCTCTGGACCCACTGTGACCCTGAACTGGATAAGCGGTTTCAGATAATGGATGGATGGATAATGTTTGTACATAACATTCTGTCTTCTGTTTGGGTCTTCAGGCTTTGAAATTTGTTGTGCTTTATTTCTTTCTTTAAGGCTCATTTATTTTTCTGGCTTTATTCATCCATATTGTTACTGGCACTGGGCTATTTATGATCGGGTGATGAGTCGCCAATCCACCTACCAACGAGTGTTTTTCGAGTGTGGGAGGAAACCGGAGCACCCGGAGGAAACCCATGCAGACACAGGGAGAACACACCACACTCCTCACAGACAGTCACCCGGAGGAAACCCACACAGACACAGGGAGAACACACCACACTCCTCACAGACAGTCACCCAGAGGAAACCCACGCAGACACAGGGAGAACACACCACACTCCTCACAGACAGTCACCCGGAGGAAACCCATGCAGACAAGTTATTTGCAAGTTATCCAAAACTTGTGTCACTGTATATGATAAATATGCTTGCCTTGTCTGAAACCTTCAACTCTTCTAAGTATGGTGTGTCTAAAATAAGAGCTTCAATTTGGTTATCTGGGTTTTGTATCTGACTCTTGTAAGGTAAAATTATTTATTATTGTTTTATTCAACAGATGCTGTTGTAAACCACCACCCAGGGACCAATGTGTCAGAAGAATTTTTGAGTTAAGGCACCAGGTGAAGAGAAAAAAACAACATGGACAATGTTAAATAGGAAAACATCTCTGTTCTTAATTTTGTTTTCTTCACCTGTTCTGTACCTTGCTTTGACAAGCTGTTCTTTTGGGCCCTTTGTTTTCTTGGACCTTGTTTTAATGAGTGCTTAATTCAAGTTTATCACTTTACAGTAACACTAACACACACTAAGTATCCTCTAGCTGGAGCTATGGGTAAAACACAAAAACACTAATATTGACCTACCAACAGGATCATCTGGTGGTTACTAGAAAACAATATAGAAACAAGATGGACTGTTAAACAGGTAACAAGATGTTTCATGTTTCATTTCTTTCTTTTCATTTTTAGGATATTTTTATATATGGAACTTAGACGTATTTGCATGTTGATTATTTGGTTTCCATTTTCTTGACTTTTAATTTAAAAATTTAAAATAATTTATGGTTCATATACTTAAAAAATATGATAATTTGTTCAGATACATGAATTGAAATATATCTAAATGATGTTTCACATTTTGCAATATAATATATGTGGTAATATATATATATATATATATATATATATATATATATATATATATATATATATATGGAAATATGTATACTTAAATATATAATTAAATGTATTGTTAGATATTAAATATATTGACATACATGAGTAAATATATTTTATGTATTACATTTCCATATATACACAATATATTAAAAGCAGCAATTCCTTATATATTTTTAAATATATTGCTATATATTTATTATTATATATCACAATATATTAGTCTGTATATATTTAGTATTTTTTAAAATATGAATATCTGGGATTTTTTTCAATTACATATTAATTAGTAACAAGTACTGTACCCATGTCACGGCCTTATTCTGTCATGTCTGTTTTCCCCACCATGTGCTCTCTTAGCACATGGCTCTGTTTGTTATTGTTCGTGTCTCCGCCCTCGTCAGTCTCGTTGGTGATCGGTCCCCCTTGTTATCTGTTCCAGGTGTGTCTTGTCTGTGTCAGGTATTTAAGTTCCCTTGTGTCACTCCTGTTTTGTCGGTCATTTGTACTGTTTTGTTCCCTGTTGTTGTTACCTTTGTCATGTTATCAAGTCTGTCTGTCTCCGCTGTTTCTCCGTCATTGTTTGCCACATCGTCGTTTCGTTTCCAAGTCTAGTCTGTCTCTGCTGTTCCTCGTTTTGTTTCCTCTGTCGTGATTTGTTTCTCAGTCATCGTGTTTCCTTTCTTTTGAAGTCTATCTGTTTTGTATGGTTCTGTTTTGTTTAAATAAAGTTCGCTGTGTTTTTAGCAAGTGCGTCCGCCTCCGTCAGTCTGCCCCACGATCCTGACAAAATGACCGAACTATTAAGGGACAGAAACGAACACAAGCATGGAGTCAAGAATACAAACTAGAACTTAGTAGAACATAACTAGGACAGGAACATAACAACTGTGAACTGGTGGCAATGTGTAAGACAACTGACAAAGAAACACATCTACACACACAAGAACAGACAAGGGAACACTGAAACAAAGGGACTACTATATATACACAGAGCACTGATAAGGAACACCTGGGGACAATAACAAAAGGGCAGGACTACAAAGGAGACTCTGACGAGAGGGCGGGGCTAAGGCGGGACTAGGGCGGAGACAGGAAGAATAAACAGAGCCATGTGCTAAATGAGCACATGGTGAGGAAAACAAACACAGGACGTGACAACCCATAAAGAATATTAAACTGCTTGAAATCTTTCTAATTAACCAGTAAATCATGAAACTAAATACTTTCATATATTGATTGTTAATATATTGGGACATTTATTTTCTTTCCGCAAGCCCCCATCTCAGTCTGCCTCCGCAGTTGTTGTCAGGTCCTGACCCATCCATCTGTTTCTGACATTAAGACAGTCTCTTATGAGGTGGTCATGCTGTCCGCAGGAGAAAAAGCCTGAGTTCTGTCCTGCCATTCCTTGTCCTCGACCACGTCCTCGTCCATAACCACGATGAACACCATTTTGTGGATTTTTTCCAGCTACTTCAAGTTCAAGCTCAAGAAGTTTATTGTCATTTCAGCAGTATACAGTGTTTACAGTACAGAGTGAAACGAAATAGTGTTCCTCCAGGACCAAGGTGCTACATAAAACAATACACAACATTAAAGTGCGACTAGTGCAAAGCTAGTGCGAACATAAAACAGTGCACAGGCATTAAAGTTCAAAGGACATAGAACACAAAACAATACACAACATTAAAGTGCAACTAGTACAAATCTAGTGCAACATAAAACAGTGCATACACATTAAAGTGCAAAAGATATTGTTTCCATAGAGCCAGCTGGGCTTCTGTCAGTGTGCACTCTCCTTTTTCCTTCTCTTTGTCGTTTCTGTTGTTCAAAGTCTTTTCTGCATGTGCATCAAACTTCTCCACCTCTTTCAGGCGACCCGCATCAACATCCATACCAGAGGAGGATGCAGAGAGTTTGAGAATCTGTTATGATCCAGAGAAAAGCAGAAGATAAGGAAAAAGTAGAGAACGATGATGTTCTCCTGAGGAACACCTTCCTCAACCCTCAGTCGACTGTGAACACTGTCACAGCACACCTTTACTTTACTCCAACAAGCTTTAACACTGTTACTGTGCTTTATTTTATTTTTTTATATAGTGTCCTCTAAAATGGAGGTGAGGTAGAGGAGGAGCACCTGGTGACAGCTACAAACAAGTGGAGTCCAGTAACAGCTCAGTTCCTTTCAGTTCTTTGTTTGAGGAATTAGTTTTCCCTGTTCATCCAGTAAGTGTTTAATCTCTCTGTTATAAACCGTGACTTTGTGTGTTGTTTTAAAACTGTGTTGGGGGTGTGTTGAGGCTAGTGCTAAGATTATTGTTAGCAGGCCAAGGGCCAAGGCTAAAGCTAAGGCTATGGTTAGCAGGCTAGTGCTAATGTTAAGGTTCTAGTTAGCAGTTTATCTTTCAGGTCTAAATTCATTCAGTGACAATTGTGCTGCAGAAGAACTTTGCATAGCCCTGGGGTAATGAGGTCCATGTCCATGATTTACCCTTAAATGAGAAAGTGAACCAGTACCAGGTGCACTGGAATGCTGAAAAACACATTCACTATCACAGAGAAATACGTGCTGTTAGTAGGTACCTGGGGTAAAATAGTGTGTGTATTTGGGACCTCTGGAGCATGTGGATGAATTGTGGAAATAACTGCCTGCAGATCTTGTACGAATCGGCACTCATCAGGATCCCCTTGTCCACTATTATTCTTCACCGGAAAAATCAGAGCACAAACAGGTGAATCAGGGCATGGAACAATCACACCAGCAGTGACGAGCCAATCAAACACTGGAGTGATGCCCTCAACAGCGTCACACTTGAGTGGATACTGACTTTTCTTTGGTCGATAGTTGCATTTGGGGGTAACTATTATGGGCTGGGTGGACATTATTAACCCAACGTTTTATTTGCTCTTCACACACAAGCAGTCTGGGACTGCAGCCAAATCCTCAGGAGGAACTGAAACTTTAACACAGCTCTGGTTTATGGGTGTGTTCAAGTCAATGAGTTTAACAGTGCGGAAAACAGACACCACAGCTGTGTATGGGACACTAAACACTTCCCTCTATTTTGCACACCTCCTCCATGATCTCTCCAATCATTCAAGGAGGTGCACTTGCACAGCCCAGATCTTTCCAGTTTTCTTCAGGAAGTTTAGTCAATGATATATGAGGCTCAGAGTGTTCAAGTATACGTTTCCTTTGAAGTAACATGTTACACAATTGCTTCTGAGAGGGTGAGAAGATGACCTGAGCCACAGAGAGACCATCATGTACATGCACAGTGCAATGAAAGTGCAACAAAAATGTGTGAGAATCTTCCCCTTTCTGCAAAGAGCTTTCTAATGGTGTCTTTATCACATCTTTAACCTTGGTGTTAGACACACCTATAGAAGTAAATGCTTTATGTGTAAGCTAAGGTTTAAATGGAAAATACGAAGTTCTAAGAGTAGATATGGTTGCCCCTTAATCTTCTAGAAAGCCAGGATCTATCCCTGCTACTGTCATCTTTATTCTAGGAATGGCAGTGTAAGCATCAGTTTGTGTTAATAACAAAAATTGTTCACTTATCAGCTCATGATCTTGTCCAGATGCTCCACCCCCCTCTGGCTTCTCTTCCTCACTCTCCCCATCTCAGTCTGCCTCCGCAGTTGTTGTCAGGTCCTGACCCATCCATCTGTTTCTGACATTAAGACAGTCTCTTATGAGGTGGTCATGCTGTCCGCAGGAGAAAAAGCCTGAGTTCTGTCCTGCCATTCCTTGTCCTCGACCACGTCCTCGTCCATAACCACGATGAACACCATTTTGTGGATTTTTTCCAGCTACTTCAAGTTCAAGCTCAAGAAGTTTATTGTCATTTCAGCAGTATACAGTGTTTACAGTACAGAGTGAAACGAAATAGTGTTCCTCCAGGACCAAGGTGCTACATAAAACAATACACAACATTAAAGTGCGACTAGTGCAAAGCTAGTGCGAACATAAAACAGTGCACAGGCATTAAAGTTCAAAGGACATAGAACACAAAACAATACACAACATTAAAGTGCAACTAGTACAAATCTAGTGCAACATAAAACAGTGCATACACATTAAAGTGCAAAAGATATTGTTTCCATAGAGCCAGCTGGGCTTCTGTCAGTGTGCACTCTCCTTTTTCCTTCTCTTTGTCGTTTCTGTTGTTCAAAGTCTTTTCTGCATGTGCATCAAACTTCTCCACCTCTTTCAGGCGACCCGCATCAACATCCATACCAGAGGAGGATGCAGAGAGTTTGAGAATCTGTTATGATCCAGAGAAAAGCAGAAGATAAGGAAAAAGTAGAGAACGATGATGTTCTCCTGAGGAACACCTTCCTCAACCCTCAGTCGACTGTGAACACTGTCACAGCACACCTTTACTTTACTCCAACAAGCTTTAACACTGTTACTGTGCTTTATTTTATTTTTTTATATAGTGTCCTCTAAAATGGAGGTGAGGTAGAGGAGGAGCACCTGGTGACAGCTACAAACAAGTGGAGTCCAGTAACAGCTCAGTTCCATTCAGTTCTTTGTTTGAGGAATTAGTTTTCCCTGTTCATCCAGTAAGTGTTTAATCTCTCTGTTATAAACCGTGACTTTGTGTGTTGTTTTAAAACTGTGTTGGGGGTGTGTTGAGGCTAGTGCTAAGATTATTGTTAGCAGGCCAAGGGCCAAGGCTAAAGCTAAGGCTATGGTTAGCAGGCTAGTGCTAATGTTAAGGTTCTAGTTAGCAGTTTATCTTTCAGGTCTAAATTCATTCAGTGACAATTGTGCTGCAGAAGAACTTTGCATAGCCCTGGGGTAATGAGGTCCATGTCCATGATTTACCCTTAAATGAGAAAGTGAACCAGTACCAGGTGCACTGGAATGCTGAAAAACACATTCACTATCACAGAGAAATATGTGCTGTTAGTAGGTACCAGGGGTAAAATAGTGTGTGTATTTGGGACCTCTGGAGCATGTGGATGAATTGTGGAAATAACTGCCTGCAGATCTTGTACGAATCGGCACTCATCAGGATCCCCTTGTCCACTATTATTCTTCACCGGAAAAATCAGAGCACAAACAGGTGAATCAGGGCATGGAACAATCACACCAGCAGTGACGAGCCAATCAAACACTGGAGTGATGCCCTCAACAGCGTCACACTTGAGTGGATACTGACTTTTCTTTGGTCGATAGTTGCATTTGGGGGTAACTATTATGGGCTGGGTGGACATTATTAACCCAACGTTTTATTTGCTCTTCACACACAAGCAGTCTGGGACTGCAGCCAAATCCTCAGGAGGAACTGAAACTTTAACACAGCTCTGGTTTATGGGTGTGTTCAAGTCAATGAGTTTAACAGTGCGGAAAACAGACACCACAGCTGTGTATGGGACACTAAACACTTCCCTCTATTTTGCACACCTCCTCCATGATCTCTCCAATCATTCAAGGAGGTGCACTTGCACAGCCCAGATCTTTCCAGTTTTCTTCAGGAAGTTTAGTCAATGATATATGAGGCTCAGAGTGTTCAAGTATACGTTTCCTTTGAAGTAACATGTTACACAATTGCTTCTGAGAGGGTGAGAAGATGACCTGAGCCACAGAGAGACCATCATGTACATGCACAGTGCAATGAAAGTGCAACAAAAATGTGTGAGAATCTTCCCCTTTCTGCAAAGAGCTTTCTAATGGTGTCTTTATCACATCTTTAACCTTGGTGTTAGACACACCTATAGAAGTAAATGCTTTATGTGTAAGCTAAGGTTTAAATGGAAAATACGAAGTTCTAAGAGTAGATATGGTTGCCCCTTAATCTTCTAGAAAGCCAGGATCTATCCCTGCTACTGTCATCTTTATTCTTTATTCTAGGAATGCATCAGTAAGCATCAGTTTGTGTTAATAACAAAAATTGTTCACTTATCAGCTCATGATCTTGTCCAGATGCTCCACCCCCCTCTGGCTTCTCTTCCTCACTCTCCCTATCTCAGTCTGCCTCCACAGTTGTTGTTAGGTCCTGACCCTCGTGTCTGTTTCTGACATTAGGACAGTCTCTTATGAGGTGATCATGCTGTCCGCAGCAGAAACAGCCTGAGTTCTGTCCTGCCGTTCCTTGTCCTTGACCACGTCCTCGTCCATGACCACGATGAACACCACTTTGTGGACTTTTCCCAGCTACTTGTTTCCACAGAGCCAGCTGGGCTTCTTTCAGTTTGCACTCTCCTTTTTCCTTCTTTTTGTCGTTTCTGTTGTTCAAAGTCTTTTCTGCATGTGCATGAAACTTCTCCACCTCTTTCAGGCCACCCGCGTCAACATCCATACCATGTGCTTTCACATGAGCATGCAACCAGCAGACAAAGTTATATTTCAGATGACTATCCCACGGTGTCATATAAGCTGTCTCTCTGTCCTCTGTTGGGGGTCCTCCTCTTCCATGCCTTCTGGTCACCTCCAAAAGCCTGGATAATTAGGACCTGGCTGACTCATCAGTTTTCTGCTTGCACTCTGCAATGTCTTGGATCATGATGAGATGGGTATAGGGCTTTGATACGTTCACACAGCACCTCCAACCTGGCTGTGTAGGGATGACCCAGCTCCGTCCACTGACTTTGGACCCTAGTCCTATCCACACCCATTGAAACTGCCCCAGTTCATGTAAAACTTGGGTGGAAAGCCTTACAGAACTGCTTGAGGCAGTTACAGAATCAGAATCCACCAGAGGAGGATGCAGAGAGTTTGAGAATCTGTTATGATCCAGAGAAAAGCAGAAGATGAGGAGAAAGTAGAGAACGATGATGTTCTCCTGAGGAACACCTTCCTCAACCCTCAGTCGACTGTGAACACTGTCACATCACACCTTTACTTTACTCCAACAAGCTTTAACACTGTTACTGTGCTTTATTTAATTTTTTTATATAGTGTCCTCTAAAATGGAGGTGAGGTAGAGGAGGAGCACCTGGTGACAGCTACAAACAAGTGGAGTCCAGTAGCAGCTCAGTTCCATTCAGTTCTTTGTTTGAGGAATTAGTTTTCCCTGTTCATCCAGTAAGTGTTTAATCTCTCTGTTATAAACCGTGACTTTGTGTGTTGTGATAAATCTGTGTTGGGGGTGTGTTGAGGCCAGTGCTAAAATTATTGTTAGCAGGCCAAGGCTAAAGCTAAGGCTATGGTTAGCAGGCTAGTGCTAATGTTAAGGTTCTAGTTAGCAGTTTATATTTCAGGTCTAAATTCATTCAGTGACAATTGTGCTGCAGAAAAACTTTGCATAGCCCTGGGGTAATGAGGTCCATGTCCATGATTTACCCTTAAATGAGAAAGTGAACCAGTACCAGGTGCACTGGAATGCTGAAAAACACATTCACTAAATCAATCACAGAGAAATACGTGCTGTTAGTAGGTACCTGGGGTAAGATAGTGTGTGGATTTGGGACCTCTGGAGCATGTGGATGAATTGTGGAATTAACTGCCTGCAGAACTTGTACTAATCGGCACCCATCAGGATCCCCTTGTCCACTAATACTCTTCACCGGAAAAATCAGAGCACAAACAGGTGAATCAGGGCATGGAACAATCACACCAGCAGTGACGAGCCAATCAAACACTGGAGTGATGCCCTCAACAGCGTCACACTTGAGTGGATACTGACTTTTCTTTGGTCGATAGTTGCGTTTGGGGATAATTATTATGGGCTGGGTGGACATTATTAACCCAACGTTTTATTTGCTCTTCACACACAAGCAGTCTGGGACTGCAGCCAAATCCTCAGGAGGAACTGAAACTTTAACACAGCTCTGGTTTATGGGTGTGTTCAAGTCAATGAGTTTAACAGTGCGGAAAACAGACACCACAGCTGTGTATGGGACACTAAACACTTCTCTCTATTTTGCACACCTCCTCCATGATCTCTCCAATCATTCAAGGAGGTGCACTTGCACAGCCAAGGACCCAGATCTTTCCACTTATCCTCAGGAAGTTTAGTCAATGATATATGAGGCTCAGAGTGTTCAAGTATACGTTTCCTTTGAAGTAACATGTTACACAATTGCTTCTGTGAGGGTGAGAAGATGACCTGAGCCACAGAGAGACCCAACCCATTCTCATTCCCAACTCGTCCTATTTTGAAGAACCCCTTGGCGTCAGTAAATGCACGCCGAAGGTGACCTATTGCGTAAGCCCACGGCAGTCCCATACACTGCACGGTAAATTCTCCTGCGTCTTAATTCGATGTCGACGGACCTGCGTTTCACCGAGGTTCGTAGCGAAAATATTTTAGTAGCCTCAGTCATCACATGTTGGTTTAATCGGTGTGGTTTCTAAAAAGCACTATTATAATTTTGACTCAATCCTCGTCTTTAAAAATATACCCGAAAGCACTTTGTCTTCAAATTCCTTTAAAACAGTAGTTAAACGTCCCCTGAACGTCTCAAGTCTGACGCGCTCGGCAGTCATCGCTCTCCGTAAAAGTGCTCTTACATCTGTTTGAGGAAATGTATATGAACACATTTGATATTAATTTTATTAAACTGAACAGAATATGGGAGTGCTATTCATAAGGCATTATTATTATTATTATTATTATTATTATTATTATTATTATCATTATCATTATTATTATTATTATTTGTTGGACACCCATGGGTTGAATCTGCAGAAGTTATTATACAAATATTTAGCTCAGTTGTATCTTCAGGTTTTTTTTTTTTGTTTTTGTTTTTTTTAACTAAGAGCTGAACATATTCTAAAATTATTTATATAAACCGTAGCATGTTTAATACTTTAAAATTCTGCCGCGCAAATCCTCGCGATATTCTCCGTGATCTTATTCCTTCACTGGTGAGTAAACGAGCATAACGCCCGCAAAAACTGTTAATTATATATATATATAAGTAAATAAATATATATATATATATATATATATATATATATATATATATATATATATATATATATATATATATATATTATTGTTATTACTGTTATTATATATATATTTGGAATTAATAAGCGAAATCTTCGTCCAGTAGAAGTTACCGCCGCAGATATGAGCATTTAGCTTCACTATTATTAATCATTTATTATAGGCCTAGCTTATTAAATTTATAGGTAATTGTCCAAATGTGATACAGTTCATCGGCAACGTGTTTTTACCCTCTGCGTGGCTTATCTAGACTAGACTCTACAAGATTGTGCTTGACTTTGGTTTTAAAATAGATTGTATTGTGTGCATTGTTTTATTATGCTGTCTTTTTACTGTTAATGCTTAATCAAACTAATGAAAAAAGGGATCAGTTAGCTGTTAAACTGGACTGTTTTCGGAGGCCCAAATCTTAGTTTTAATATATTTATTCACTGATATGTGGGCATTGGACTCCGTCAGGGCTGTGCCTTATCTCCACTCCTGTTCCTGATATTCATGGACAGGGTGGCGCTGCGTAGCCTGGGGCAGGAGGGCTTCCATCGAGGAGCTCAGGAGGTGGCATCTCTGCTTTTTGCGGATGATGATGTTCTTATGGCTTCTTCGCATGGAGGCCTCCAGTGTTCACTTGAGCAGTTTGCAGCTGAGTGTGAAGCGGTCGTATCTCCCGGCTGTCCTGAGAACGCCTTGGGATCCCCCAGGAGGAATTGGTGAATGTTGCAAGGGACAGAGACGTCTGGGCTTCTTTGCTCGCCCTGTTGCCACCGCGACCCTGAAATGGAAAAGCGGAAAAGAAGATGTATGTATGTATGTATATGTATTCACTGATACAGAATTGGTTTACTTAAAAATAATTGTGCTCATGTACACTATATGGACATTTTTGAACACTATTGCGACACCTTATACATCACACCTACAGGAGCTTTTATAACATCCCATTCTAAATCCATAGGCATTAATCCATCTCATATTTTTCTTAAAGGTAATTAAAAGTCTGGATGAAGACTAAATAATCTATAGCCTATTTGACTGTACTTCAGTAACCACTGGCTCTAACAGAACCTTGATCTGAAATGTAACTCTGAGATGAACCGACAGTGGTGAAGTATTTCCACATCTCAGTGCCTTCTAATGGTCTACAGAGGTCTTCAGTTACAGTTCCTCACATTTCTTAACAAACATTTCCTGAAAGGTCTTTCTTAATCTGCAAAGTAAATGTGAGTTTCTTACAGAAACAGTGATGAAATATCCTGATTTCACCACTTAATAAATTAAAGGTATCTTTCTGCATCAGATCAAGAAAGATTAGTCTTTGCATGAACTACTTTTCTGTATAAATTAATCAATTCTTTGTAAGTAAAAAAATAAATGTGTCAGTTAAGTCAAATTAATTTAAACATTCTTCTATTGTGTACAGGTTCTACATAACACACTTTCAAATGTCTGTTTGGTGACACTTTATTTTAAGGTCTGCTTCTTAATACTTACTTAACTATTAATTAGCAATTATTTAACTATTAACAAGAAATGAACAATTACTTAGTCAACAGTTTACAAATGTGTTATGAATATAGTTATATTATGTGTTATTAAGATTATTTTAATTTGTTAGTAACTATTTATTGTCCTAAATATTATTCTCTGTATTATTTCAGTTGCAAATAGATCTCAAATGTCTTTATATGACATGATGTCCCTAGAATAATAACAGGTTATAAATAAATAAATGCACATACAGTACCTATCAAAAGTGTGGACCCATCTCCTCATTGGAATAGGGCTATTCAATGTATACATCTGTATACAGAACTGTGCCCCTACCTCTGCACAACTCAAGTTACGGTCTCAAACACATTGGCATTTGCCAGAGAACACTAAGATTGGAAGATTCACCATTGGCACCCTGTGCTCTTAACAGATGAGAGCAAGTTCACACTGAGCATGTGACAGACGTGGCAGAGTTTGGAGACGCCATGGAGAAAGTTCTGCTGCCTGCAAAATCCTCCAGCGTGATCGGTTTGGCAGTAGGTCAGTAATGGCGTGGGGAGGCATTTCTTTAAAGGGCCACACAGCCCTGTATGTACTAGCTAGGGATGAGATCCTCAGACCCATTGTGAGACCATATGCTGGTGCAGTGGGCCCTGGGTTCCTTCTGATGCATGACAATGCTAGGCCTCATGTGGCTGCAGTGTATCAGCAGTTCCTACATGATGAAAGCATTGACGCTATGGACTGGCCTGCCCCTTCCCCAGACCTGAATCCAATCGAGCACATCTGGGACATCATCCACCAGCGCCACATTGCACCACAGACTGTCCAGGAGGTGACTGATGCTTTAATCCAGGTCTGAGAGGAGATCCCTCAGGAGAACATCAGTCGCCTCATTAGGAGCATGCCCAGACGTTGTAGGGAGGTCATATGGCATACTTCTGAATTTAGAAACTGATCTGGCTAAAGTTAGAGTTAGTTTGATATTTTACTCACCAGTTTACACCAGCGAAATCTGTTCAAACTTCTTCCACAGCTGATGGATAAACACAGGGTGTGTGCTGCAGTGTCTTAATTAGGGGGTGATTTATTTATTTTTAAAAATATATTTACAACATTTTTCAAGCAATTGTAATTATTTTTTTAATATAACAGTCTTATTTGTTATAAAAACCCCAACACACACACACACACACACGTGTGCGTGCTGGTTTGGGCTCCGTTTCTCTCTCACGCTCGCTCGCGCGCTCGGTGGCCGAAAATCAAACAGCTTACTTCTCCTTACTAGTGCCCTACGGATTTGAAACACACATTACTCGCTCAAACTGTGTAGAATATTTCGGTTTGGGACTCAGACACATGCTCATACAACACATTATTGATATATACTGCACTGTTTGCGTGTAAACACACACTGAAACAGTGCACTACGGAGGGAGCACGGAGTGAATTGGAACACACCCGCTGTCTGTCGGTTGTTAGATAACTGCTCGAAAAACCATCTCATACCAGCTTAGGCTGTGTTTTGGAAGCTGGTAACTGGTTTGTAGCTGGTAACTGGTGTACAGCTGGTCAGAGCCTCTAAAACCAGCTTGAAGCTGGATTGTACCTGGTAACCGATGCATAGCTGGTCAGAGCTTCTAAAACCAGCTTGAAGCTGGATTGTACCTGGTAACTGGAGTATAGCTGGTCAGAGCTTCTAAAACCAGCTTGAAGCTGGATTGTAGCTGGTAACTGGTGTATAGCTGGTCACAGTTTCTAAAACCAGCTTGAAGATGGATTTTACCTGGTAACTGGTGTACAGGTGGCCAGAGCCTCTAAAACCAGCTTGAAGATGGATTTTACCTGGTAACTGGTGTACAGGTGGCCAGAGCCTCTAAAACCAGCTTGAAGATGGATTTTACCTGGTAACTGGTTTACAGGTGGCCAGAGCCTCTAAAACCAGCTTGAAGATGGATTTTACCTGGTAACTGGTGTACAGTTGGCCAGAGCCTCAAAAACCAGTTTGAAGCTGGATTGTACCTGGTAACTGGTTCATAGCTGGTCAGAGCCTCTAAAACCAGCTTGAAGCTGGATTTTACCTGGTAACTGAAAATTAAATCTGATAATTTATTTCTTGCCACCTTTGGACCCAAAAGCAGGACCTCTGTTTTGTTGCTGTTTAGAAGGAGGAAGTTACGCAAAATCCAGCCTTTCACATCTTTTACACAGTCCTCTATTTTATGTGTTTGTCATCAGGCTTGGCTGAAATATACAATTGCTTGTCGTCTGTGTAACAGTGAAAGTTAATGTCATGGTTTGTTATAACTGTGTCTAGCGGTAACATGTATAATGTAAATAATAACAGCCCTAAAATAGAGCCTTGCAGAATTCCAAATCTTACTTTAGAATAATTTGAATTTAAATTGTTTACTTTTACGAATTGATAACATTCCGTTAAGTAAGATTTGAACCATAATAGGGCTGTCCCTGTAATTCCAACCATGTTTTCTAACCTTTCTAGGAGAATATTGTGGTCTATTGTATCGAAGGCTGCGCTGAGGTCAAGAAACACCAACAGGGATACATGGCCTTGATCAGAGGCAAGAAGAAGATCATTTGTTATCTTGACTAGAGCTGTGTCTGTACTATGGTGTGGCCTGAATCCAGATTGGAATTTTTCATATATATGATTACTCAGAATTTCTGAAAGAATTCAGTGATTTTGCTGCAAACCTAGCTGTGTGCAATCACAAAGTTATAATTGTAGGAGGTAATGAGAAGGAAAATGACCCACTAAAAAAGGCATTTACTTCAATCCTATACTCTATTGGTATTACTCAAAATGTAACAGGGCCTGCACACTACTGCAGTCACACTTTAGACTTAGTTTTGACACTAACATAGACAAGATTAATATCTTACCACAATCCTCAGCAATCTCCGACCATTACCTAATTTCATATGAGCTATGTCTTAGCCATAATATATGTAAGTCCCCTCGCATTGATAACGTTCCGTTAAATAAGATTTGAAACATAATAAGGCTGCCCCTGTACAAACCGGATTCCAAAAAAGTTGGGACACTAAACAAATTGTGAATAAAAACTGAATGCAATGATGTGGAGGTGCCAACATCTAATATTATATTAACAATAGAACACAAATCACAGATCAAAAGTTTAATCCGAGAGAATGTATCATTTTAAGGGAAAAATATGTTGTTTCAAAATTTCATGGCGTCAACAAATCCCAAAAAAGTTGGGACAAGGCCATTTTTACCACTGTGTGGCATCCCCCCTTCTTCTTACAACACTCAACAGACGTCTGGGGACAGAGGAGACCAGTTTCTCAAGTTTAGAAATAGGAATGCTCTCCCATTCATGTCTAATACAGGCCTCTAACTGTTCAATCATCTTGGGCCTTCTTTGTCGCACCTTTCTCTTTATGATGCGCCAAATGTTCTCTATAGGTGAAAGATCTGGACTGCAGGCTGGCCATTTCAGGACCCGGATCCTTCTCCTACGTAGCCATGATCTTGTGATTGCTGCAGAATGTGGTCTAGCATTATCTTGTTGAAAAATGCAGGGTCTTCCCTGAAAGAGATGATGTCTAGATGGGAGCATATGTTGTTCTAGAACCTGAACATAGTTCTCTGCATTAATGGTGCCTTTCCAGACATGCAAGCTGCCCATGCCACAAGCACTCATGCAACCCCATACCATCAGTGATGCAGGCTTCTGAACGGAGCGTTGATAACAACTTGGGTTATCCTTGTCCTCTCTGGTCCGGATGGCAAGAAGAAGATCATTTGTTATCTTGACTAGAGCTGTGTCTGTACTATGGTGTGGCCTGAATCCAGATTGGAATTTTTCATATATATGATTTTTATGTAGATATGAACTAAGTTGTTGGGCCACAGCTTTTTCTAAGATCTTGGATAGAAATGGCAGATTAGAAATAGGCCTGTAATTAGACAGTGTACTAGCATCAAGATTTGGTTTCTTGATCATAGGTTTAATAACTGCTAGTTTAAAAGCTTTGTGTACATGTGTCACGCCTACGTCTCAGGACTCAAATTCCCAGAATGCACCTGCCAGTCACATGACTACCTACCGGTCTCCCTCACCAGAGTTCTAATTACTCACACCTGTCTGTCTCCCTATATATACCTCACTCTGGGAACTGTTCCCTGCCGAGTATTGTTTTGGTTCTCCATGCATACAACGCGTTCCCTTGTACTTTGTCTGACGGTCTCCTGTTGCCTACCTCTTGCCTGTGTTCCCGATTTACGTCTCCTGTCTTGTCCCTATTGGTATTGTCTGCATTCTCTGGTTTTCGAACTCTGCCTGTTTTTGACTACGGTTTTTGTCCAACCTCCAAGGTACTGTTTGCTCCTGTTTTTGAACTTTGCCTGCCTTGTGATTACCCTTGTGGATACCGACATTAAACAGACTGTTAACTGTGTTCCGCGACTGTCAGCTTCCTGTTATGTCCTGACAGAATACTCGGCCAACATGCAGACAGCGGACACAGATGCCGTCAGAACGGCTATCGCTAGTCAGGGCCATATGCTAGGTCAACACCAGCAAATGTTGGCTAGTGTGACTCAATCTGTTAATTCTCTCACTCAACAACAACAGAGTCAACAGCTCCAGCTGAAACAAGTGTTGGAGAGTGTTAACGCCCTTGTAGCGTGTATTCCTGCTCCTAGCCCTAATCCCAGTCCTCCGGTAGCGTCCGTCAGTTTGAACTCTCGTTATCCTGTCAGTAAACCGGAGATGTTTGAAGGCGATCCGGCCAAATGTAGCGGGTTTTTATTGCAATGTTCTATATTTTTTGAGAATTCTCCTCCCAGTAATGACCAGGCAAAAATCGCTTTTTTGGTCTCCCGTCTGTCTGGTAAGGCACTTGAGTGGGCCACCGCTATTTGGAACAGTGTAGTCAGTAACACGTATCCCGAATTTGTCAATACTTTCCGGGAAGTGTTTGACCATGCAAATGAGGGAAGGTCTTGTGGTGAGATCCTTCTAACTCTTAAGCAAGGAGCCCGAACAGCTGCCGATTACGCGTTAGAGTTTCGGACTATTGCTGCTGGTAGTGGTTGGAATGAACCTGCGCTTATTAATGTTTTTCGTAATGGTCTAAATCCAGAAATACTCACGGAACTGGCTTGTAGAGATGATGGATCAACGTTAGATCAGTTAATTTCTTTATCCATCCGCCTGGACCAACTCCTACAAAAACGTCCCAGGACACCATGTAAGAGACAAGAAGTGGTCAAGCGTCAATCCGCTCCTGGTTTTCCTTTTCGCCCGGCACAAGGTCAAGCTCCCTGTCCTAATCCTCCTTCGGATCCTATGCAATGTGATACTATGCGACTTTCTCATGAGGAGCGCCTTCGTCGTCTCCACGGTGGACTATGCTTATACTGTGGAGGATCCGATCATATTCGTCGTGATTGCACACGCTTACCTTCACGAGTCCGGACCCAAAACCTGGAGAGAAGTTTCCGTGCTAACTTGGTGAGTGTACCCACAAAAGGGTTAATATCAAAATCCTTTCTCATACCTGTCAAAGTGTACTGCCAAGGAAATTCTTTTGTCGTTTCAGCGCTAATAGATTCTGGAGCTGAAGGAAACTTCATTCAACAATCCCTCGTTACCCAGCTGGGAATTAAGACAAAACAGTTGTGCAAACAGATCCAAGTCCGAGCTTTTGATGGCCTTCCCGTTGGAGGAGATTTCATCTCACAAGAGACAGTTCCTGTTTGGTTCCAGACAAGTTTCCTGCACCATGAGTGGCTCTCGTTCTTGGTATTACCCAAGGCGGATTTTCAGATTATTTTAGGACTACCATGGTTAGAAATTCATAACCCAACTATCTCATGGAGCCAACGTGAAATTACATCCTGGTCATCCTTATGCCACACAAACTGTTTAGCCCTTAAGAACATTTCTATCCATTCCACTTCAGTGGAGAGTCCAGAGTCAACCATGTCAGTAGAAATTCCTCCCGTTTATTCCCAGTACTTCGAAGTTTTCAGTAAGACAAAAGCTACTACACTACCCCCGCATAGGCCATATGACTGTGCGATAGAACTTGTTGAAGGTGCTACATTACCTAAATCACGTATTTATCCGTTGAATTTAGAAGAAGAAAGAGTCATGGAGGAGTACGTCAAAGAAGCGTTAACACAGGGATTTATACGTCCATCAAAGTCTCCAATATCTTCGGGTTTTTTCTTTGTCAAAAAGAAGGACGGTGGATTAAGACCATGTATAGATTATCGTGCTCTGAATGATATCACTAAGAAATTTGTATATCCTCTACCCCTCATTCCAGTCGCATTAGAGCAACTTAGAGGTGCTACCATCTTCTCCAAGTTGGACCTTCGTAGTGCATACAATCTAGTTCGAATTAAGGAGGGTGACGAGTGGAAAACTGCTTTTAGTACCACCAAGGGTCATTATGAGTATTTGGTAATGAGCTATGGGTTGGCAAACGCTCCATCAGTGTTCCAGGAGTTTATTAATGACATTTTTAGGGACATGTTGGGAAAATTTGTAATTGCATACATTGATGATATTTTGATTTACTCTCCAGACGTTAAAACTCATGTAAAACAGGTCAGTCAAGTGCTTCAGCGGTTAAGGGAGAATAACCTTTTTGTCAAAGGAGAAAAATGTGAATTCCATCAACAAACCATTTCATTCTTGGGATATGTTATAAGTGTGTCGGGTATAGTCATGGACGACCAGAAGGTAGAGGCGGTCGTAAACTGGCCAGTCCCAACTAACGTGAAAGAGCTTCAACGCTTTTTAGGGTTTGCGAATTTCTATAGACGGTTTATTAGAAATTTTAGTTCTATTGCAGCCCCACTTACTGCTTTACTAAAGGGTAGTCCTCATCGTTTGTGTTGGTCTGCTCAGGCCCAAGTTGCTTTTGAACGTCTTAAGACAGCCTTCACTACCGCTCCCATATTAAGACATCCTAACCCTGAACTCCCCTTTGTGGTGGAGGTAGACGCTTCAGAGACGGGTGTAGGGGCGGTACTATCTCAACGCAGTGGGGAACTTCCTAAGTTACACCCCATTGCCTTTTTTTCGCATAAATTATCACCTGCTGAACGAAATTATGGTATCGGGGATAGAGAACTTTTGGCGGTAAAGTTGGCTTTAGAAGAATGGAGACACTGGCTAGAAGGTTCTCTACATCCTTTCACAGTCTTAACTGACCATAAGAATCTTGAATATATTCGTTCTGCAAAACGTATGAACTCTCGACAAGCTAGGTGGTCGCTGTTTTTCTCCCGGTTTCGGTTTACCATCACGTTTCAGCCAGGTAATCGTAACCTTAAAGCAGATGCACTCTCTCGTTTTAATCAGAATGAGTCTGAGGAGAAAGGTGAAGAATTAAATAAGTTTATACTACCTTCCTCTGTTTCTGTGGCAGCTATCAGATGGGAGTTAGATGAGCTGATTGCACAAGAAAATCGGTCAAAAGGAGTTTCTGAATCTTGTCCGGAAGGCAAAACTTTTGTGCCGCCAGAATTCCGTAATAGGCTGATTACCTGGGCTCATTCGTCACTGACATCTGGTCATCCCGGAGAGAGGCGTACTACACAGCTTATTCTAGCACGTTATTGGTGGGGTTCAGTAAGAGCGGATGTACATGAATTTGTAGCATCTTGTTCAGTTTGTGCTCAGGCAAAAACACCAAAAACCCTTCCGGCAGGTAAACTTATGCCTCTACCCGTTCCAGAACGTCCCTGGTCGCATTTGGCGCTGGATTTTGTCACTGACCTACCTCTGTCGGAGGGATTTACTACAGTTCTTACAGTCATTGATCGGTTCTCTAGAGGAGTTAAATTCATCCCATTTCCTTCATTGCCCACGGCCCTAGATACTGCTAAAGCTTTATATACACATATATTCCGTCATTATGGAATCCCTGAAGACATTTTATCTGATAGAGGTCCTCAGTTTACGTCACATGTATGGAAAGCTTTCTTTGAACATTTAGGGGTAAATGTTAGCCTTACCTCTGGTTATCATCCCCAGAGTAATGGCCAGTGTGAACGGGTTAATCAGGAGCTGGGAAAGTTTTTAAGAATTTATTGTCATGAGAATCCACAAGACTGGTCCCAGTACTTGGTATGGGCAGAGATAGCCCAAAACTCCTTGGTCAACTCGACGACTGATCTCACCCCATTTCAGTGTATATTAGGATATCAACCTCCGTTGGCACCCTGGACTGCTGCTACATCTGGAATTCCATCAGTCGACGAGTGGATGAAACGCAGTGAGGAGGTGTGGGAGAAAACTAATCTTCACATCACGGAGGTCCTTTCCCGGTATAAAGAACAAGCTGACAGACACAGATCAAATTCCCCGTTATTCCAGATTGGAGAAAGAGTATGGTTGGCTACAAAGGATATCAGGTTTGAGGGGAGGTGCAGGAAGCTCCTTCCTAAGTATATTGGTCCTTTTCGTATTTCAGATAAAATCAATGATGTTACTTACAAGTTAGAATTACCTGCACAATACCGGATTGCTAACTCCTTTCATGTGTCTCTCCTCAAGCCTGTGATCTCTGGTCCTTTGAATGAGTTGCAGCCCGACGACGTTCCGCCCCCGGCATTGGACGTTGGGGACTCTTCCACTTATGCTGTGCGAGAGGTACTGGATTCGCGAAGACGTGGAGGAACTCTCCAATATCTTATTGATTGGGAAGGGTACGGTCCTGAGGAGCGTTCATGGGTACCAGCAAAGGACATCTATGATCCGGGTCTCGTGTTGGCGTTTCACTCTCGTCATCCTGAGAAGCCGGCTCCCCGTCCCAGAGGTCGCCCGAGAGGATCGGTATCTAATCCCGCTCCGTCCCTTCCTAGGTCTCGATCCAGAGGCCCACGTCAATCTCAGTCCTCCGCATGTGCAGAAGTCCATGGTTCCGGTGAATCTGTTCCGCTGGGTGGTCGTCGTCGTGGTCGTCCTCGTTCCAGGCCTCCTCCGGTGTCTTCGGGGGGGGGTACTGTCACGCCTACGTCTCAGGACTCAAATTCCCAGAATGCACCTGCCAGTCACATGACTACCTACCGGTCTCCCTCACCAGAGTTCTAATTACTCACACCTGTCTGTCTCCCTATATATACCTCACTCTGGGAACTGTTCCCTGCCGAGTATTGTTTTGGTTCTCCATGCATACAACGCGTTCCCTTGTACTTTGTCTGACGGTCTCCTGTTGCCTACCTCTTGCCTGTGTTCCCGATTTACGTCTCCTGTCTTGTCCCTATTGGTATTGTCTGCATTCTCTGGTTTTCGAACTCTGCCTGTTTTTGACTACGGTTTTTGTCCAACCTCCAAGGTACTGTTTGCTCCTGTTTTTGAACTTTGCCTGCCTTGTGATTACCCTTGTGGATACCGACATTAAACAGACTGTTAACTGTGTTCCGCGACTGTCAGCTTCCTGTTATGTCCTGACAACATGGCCCAGGCTAAGGGATGAGTTTACTAGAGTTAAAAGAGGATTGATAATAGCTGGTAGTACTCCTTTGAGTAATTTTGTGGGAATTGCATCAAGTGTGCAAGTTGTACAGTTTGCAGAGGTGATAATCTTCTCTAGTTCTAACTGTGGGAGTGAGTAAAAGGTTTCAAGTCTTTCTTTTACAATTGCATTATGTTTTATATCAGTCACATCGGGTGGCAACCAGGTCGGATTTAATCCTGTGGCTTGAGTTTGTTGTCTAATATTCTCAATTTTATTATTAAAAATGTCCATGAAATCTTTACTGGTGAGAGTTGCTGGAATTAGTTGTTCAGAACCTGCCTGATTTTTTGTAGTTCTGGAAAACTCACTAAACAGTACACTAGGATTATTTTTAATATTGGAGATCAGCGAGGCCAGATATGCTGAGTGAGCTTTAGTGAGGGCATTTCTCTACCCTATAAGGCTGTCCTTCTAGGCAGAGTGGAACACTTCCAGCTTGGTTGATCACCATATCCGCTCTAGATTCCGTGATGTTTGTTTTAAGGTACGGGTTTTATCATTATACCATGGGGAAAGCTTTTTCTGTCTTATATTTTTTCTGTTAAGTGGTGCCACATTTTCTAAAGTAGATCGACAGGTATTTTCTAAGTAGTCAGTTAGTACATTCAGCTCCATTGGGTCTGATGGAGTGGGAACTGGGGTTGATAGTTCTGGGAGGTTTTCTATAAATTGTAGGGCGGTAGATGGTGTTATTATACACTTTGTAGAATAGCGAGGGGACTTACATATATTATGGCTAAGACATAGCTCATATGAAATTAGGTAATGTTCGGAGATTGCTGAGGATTGTGGTAAGATATTAATCTTGTCTATGTTAGCGTCAAAACTAAGTCTAAAGTGTGACTGCAGTAGTGTGCAGGCCCTGTTACGTTTTGAGTAATACCAATAGAGTATAGGATTGAAGTAAATGCCTTTTTTAGTGGGTCATTTTCCTTTTCATTACCTCCTACAATTATAACTTTGTGATTGCACACAGCTAGGTTTGCAGCAAAATCACTGAATTCTTTCAGAAATTCTGAGTAAGGCCCTGGTGGTCTGTAAATGTTACATAATAAAAATGCGTCCTTTTTTGTGACCGGATTTGTAATAATGGTGGAGAGAACCTCAAAAGAAGTGAAGGTGTCACATTGTTTAAGACTAATTTCTAGGGTATTTTGGTAAATTACACATACTCCACCTCCTTTGCCTGATGATCTTGGGCTATGTGCATAATTATAGTCTAGGGGGGTGGCTTCATTTAGTGCTGAATATTCATTTGGTCTAACCCACGTTTCCGTGAGACAGAAAATGTTGAATTTATGATCACTTATGATATCATTTACGATGTGTCAGGGAGACGCGAAAGGCGGACTGACGGAGGCGGACGCACACGCTACAACACAGACGTTTATTTAGAGAAAAATAACAAAACCAACACACATACTTGAGGGTAAACACGAACCGAGGAACAGATGAGAGACAACAACATGAAACGAAGAAACAAAACAAGGAATAACTGACTAGGAATTTAGAACACGACTTGGCTTGGGAAATGAAACGAGTAAGAGAACAACACAAAACAAATGACCGATAACAGGAAGTGACAAAAGGGGACTTAAATACTAAACACAGACGAGACGCACCTGAGACAGATAATGAAAGGGCAGGGTAACAAATGAGACACAGACGAGGAGGCGGAACAAAGGCGAGGAACATGGGAGGAGACATGGACAACAACAAACAGACAGAGCCATGTGCTAAGCGAGCACATGGCGGGGGAAAACAAACAAGATTGGGCCAGGATGTGACACAATGACTGCTTTTGAGTTTAGTGATCTTATGTTGACTAACCCAAATTTTAGTTCTGAGGTGTTGCTGCTATCATATGTGTATGATTTAATATTGATTAGGTTGCTGAAACAGGCTGATTTTGTTTTTCTACTTTTACATTTAATTCGGGGGAAAGTCACAGTCTCAATATATTTGAACCTAGGTGACGCCTCAACCTAGGTGACGTTATGTATTTTTAGCTCTATAAATGCTTTTGTTTACTCCCCCATAACCCTAAATATTTCAGTTAAAAATTTGGTTTTGTTAGTGAGCTAAAACTTGCTAGCATTTAAACTGTAATTTCGATAACGGTCTACATTATAGCACCAAGACAAACCCAAAAGTAGTGTTGTTATTCAAACATACATCAATAAACTATCATATATGACAGTTAATTAGAAGTACTCACCTTAAATCTGTAACACAGCTGCTCTGTTGTCCTCTGGTGCACACAGTCAAACTGAAAAAAGGGCAGGAACCACGGGACAACCCAATGCTGGGTTGAACACACAGTAATCTCACATCTGGGTCACTTTAACCCAAACACTGGGTTATGTAGAGTCAGTGAGAAATAAATAACCCATCATAACTACCCAACTCACTCAACCCAGCAGTTGGACAGAAAAAAACAACCCAGCATTTGAAATGTAGAAAAGATGCTTTATAATGCAGCTCTATATGATCTGAACTGACCTCCTCTCTATCCCTGATCCCCTAGTACATTTTGGGTAATCACTCCCTTACTGCAGTGATGTTCTGACTCCTTGATCCTTTAAATTTGACTCTTTACAGCCCTATGTATTTTCTCTAGTAAGTGCTCTGAATCTCTGAATCGGCTGCTTACATCTGAGTTTGTGTTATTATTCTATCAATTTTCTGAGGAAACTGTGATAAGATTAACTTTAAAGGCAGAAGAAAAGGAGTTTCTGAGGAATGTTTAGATAATTTAGTCATTAACCCTTTGTAAATGAAGAAGCAGAATTGGGAGGAAATGTGTTGTAACAAAATTAGAAAAAATTACAAAAAAAATGTACAATTTCCAACATCATCAGATTTTAACAAGTCTATATAAACCTCTGACCCATGGAAAATCTCATGTAGTAAAGCTTGCAGAAATCTCTCTCTTAAATATATTTTTAAATAAAAATAATATACTAGATTAATCAAAAAAGTTTACATGTCTTTAGCTGGGTGGAAAGTAAATGTCTGGAAAACTTGTGTATATACTGAACAAAAATATAAATGCAACACTTTTGTTTTTGCTCCCATTTTCCATGAGCTGATCTTAAAGATCTAAGGCTTTCTATATGTTCCCAAAAGGCCCGTTTCTCTCAGATATTGTTCACAAATTTGTCTAAATCTGTGTTAGTGAGCCCTCACAGGTGTGTCATATCAAGATGCTGATTAGACAACGTGATTATTGCACAGGTGTGCCTTAGGTTGGCCACAATATAAGGCCTCTCTAAAATGTGTAGTTTACTACTGTATTGGGGTCTGGGGGTCAGAAAACCAGGCAGTATCTGGTGTGACCACCATTTGCCTCATGCAGTGCGACACATCTCCGTCACATAGAGTTGATCAGGTAGTTGACTGTGGAATGTTGGTCCACTCCTCTTTGATGGCTGTGTGAAGATCATGCTGCAACATGAGGTGATGGTGGTGGATGAATGGCACTACAATGGGCCTCAGGACCTCGTCGCGGTATATCTGAGCATTCAAAGTGCCATCAATAAAATGCACCTGTGTTCATTGTTCGTAACATACACCTGCCCATAACAACCATAACCCCAAAGCCACCATGTGCAACTTGATTCACAATGTTGTTGTGGTTACACATGGTCTGCAGTTGTGAGAGCAGTTGAATGTACTGCTAAATTATATATATAAAAACTCTTTTTTGTATGTAGTTATGTAGTATACACTGTTTAAACTTTGAATGTGATTGCAGAGAGAGTGAAGGTGACTTCACACCCTGTTAAATTTTGGGTAACTGACATCCTGACATCATTTTGTTTATGTGGTGTGTTATGAGGATCCTGTTGCCTTTCTGTTGGTGAGATGGAGGGTGTTTGAAATTTCTCTTATGGTTCTGAAGAACATCAACATGGTACTCCAGTGCTTCTGCAACAGGAACTACTGTTAATTAATGCTCGGTTACACAATGAAGACTCAGAATGTAACCGAGAAGACTCAGATAAATTCAGATAAAAATAACTATAAGGACAACTTTCCAACATTTTTTTTCCTGAATTTCTGGCATCAGTGCCTTTGTCTTCTGGCAGATCCCAAGCAGTGGAGTATTCACATTTTATGTGAAATGGTTATCTTATTTAGCATTTTGTTAATCATGAAAACACCAAAAACAGGGCTGTGAAATCTGTAGTAGGAGTGCATTACACCAGAGGTAATACATTTTTGTTGGTGAGAAGTTAACATGAGATCAAGGAATGTGTTCTTCTCTGCTGTAGCTCCATGTACCAGCTGTGTGTAAGTTCTGCAAGCAAGTAAGTAATATATATTGGCTTTGGAATTCTTGACAAGTCATTTTCATTGAACTCTTCATAGATTATAATGTTATCAAAAATACCATCATTTCAAAAGCTTCCAACATTTTAACATATTTTTCAAGAAGCCTGTCATTTTGTAGCTTGGAGGTCCATAAATAGCAACAATCATGACTTTATCAGGAGCTGTAATTGTCAGTGTCAGAATTTCCACATCTGTAACACCTTGTACGTACTGTAGCCTTTGGGCATTTATGTGGCTTTTTACATATACTGCAACACCACTATCTTTCTGTAAGTTGTGAAATCGAGCCGTCGCGAGTGATCCTGAGAGGACCAACGAAGTAGCTGCCTGACCAAAGAGAGTGGAACTGGTGACGCTGGAGATACGAGACGGGGAGCGCGTGAACACCCACATCAAAGGCAAGACGCTGCAGACTCCAGGGCTGGTTAAGATCAGCCTCAGAACGGTGTGAGTACTGCAGCCTTAATTGTTGTGGCCTGAGTGTCTACAGCTGCTAACATTAGTTCGCTAGACGTTAATGATAGGTTTTAGCCTCTTGCTTGGAAATTCCAATCTATTCTTATTCATTTTAGTAGTTCCAGATTATTGCCGGCTGTTTTATTGTTTATTTTAGACTACTGGAGTGGATGTGACTGAAGGGTGCTCGTGAGATTGGGACCTTGCTTCTTAAATGACTACCTGCTGGGGCCCAGGGAGTTTCCCTCTTTTTGCTTCCTCCTTCTCTCTTCTTCCCCTGGAATGGTGTCGAGTTGAAGAACAGTTTTATTCTTTTATTGTTGAAATTCACTGGCAGGGTGCAGTGTGGTCGCTAAAGGAGGGATAGGGATGAAGGTCCTTGTGGCACTAGCTGGAAAGTTAGAGGCGAGGAGCAGCGAGGCTGCCAATAAGAGAGGATGGGACAAAAGTCAACAGCAGTACCTGAGGACAGAGCGCGGGCTGTAAAAGTAGAGGCTGGGAGTGGCATAGACACAAAGGAGAGAGGTCGGGCAGAAAGAGGCAGGGTGTGTCAGAACTGCAAAGGGAAGGAGATTGGGATGAAGTTCCATATCACGAGAGTTCACAACACCACCTGAAGAGAGAAAGCAAAAGCTGGTAAGCTGGAGAGTGGGAGCAGTGCAGTAGAAAGAGGGTAGGGGTTGGGACGGGGTTCTGTAGCAGCACCTGAAACAAGAGCATGAGCTTGAAGCTAGAGAGTGGGAGCAGTGCAGGTGCAGTGCAGCAGCAGAGGGGAGTGGGTGGGATGATGAGGGGAGCGGTGCGATGATGAGGGGAATGGTTGAACTGATGAGTAGAGACAGAAAGAAAGAAGAGGATGAAGGGAGAGGAAATGAGACAGAACAGGAGGAGCAGAGAAGGGCTGTGTCTAATGGCACTTTTCCATTGCATGGAACCTACACGACTTGACTCGACCCAGCTTGGCTCTTTTGCTTTTCCACTGGCCACACTGAACTCTTCCCCCAAAACTTCTGAGTTCACTTCCCCGTTTCAGTCTTTACAAGTGTGGTCTGTGCTAGCAAAATGGTGGAAAAATGAACTTTTATAGACTGAAGGATTCTTGGTTCCCAGACTTTTAGGAGTCTGAAGACACTAAGATAAGTGAAAACCTTCAAAGGCTTAAGGACTATTGGTTCCCGGACTCATAGGAGTTTGAAGAGCCTAAGATAAGTGGTTCCCAGGCTCATAGGAGTCTGGAAATTCAGAAACAGTACTACTACTAAATAAGATAATAATGATAATCATAATAAATAAGTAAAACTAATAATATAGTGCTGTTCACTAATAGTTCAAACTCAAATATTTTCCTTACTAAATAGTAAAGAACTTGCCTTAAAAAGAAAAAAATAATAATTAGAAGGAATCTTGATAATAATATTAAATAGGGTAATAGAGCAAGTTAAAAGAAAAGGTCCTGTTATGGAGATGGAAAAATATATAAAGAGGTTGAAGTTATTGGTCTGACTGATTAAGGGAAAATTCCCTCCAAACGATACACTCAGTGTCTCCCGATTAACAGAAGTGAAAGATATTTTACTAGAAATGGAAAATGAGGTTATTGATTGGTTGGAATTTTGTAAGTATGAAGAAAAGGAACAGAGGACATTTTTTTTAAAGAATCAGTGCACGCAGAACAAGCTGCTATGCAGAATGATGCAAATTACCTAAATAATATTTTTCCTTTATTACAGAATTCCACCACAGACTTTGGCTGGACAATTAAAACAGGCCTGCAATTCCTAAAACCAATTCCTAGCTAAACTGGATTGTTCAATAAATCATGGATCAAAATCAGCCATGATACATTAAATACATGATACAGCCATGTATTTATATGCACCGAAGTTTTCTCAATTTTCTAAAACTTACTGTGAAAGGTGAATAAGATGTATAAAAATGAAAACTGGAAAAGGTACTACAAAATTTGAGAGTGCACACCAAACCTCCAGTGGTCCATTTGACTGTTTAATAATGAATTTCATTGAAATGACACATTGTAAATTCAAATATTGTTAAGATATTATTGATTTGTTTTACAAGTATCCTGAAGTTTTTTCCTTACAGATGACAAGATGCAGTCACAATGGTAAAGTGCCTTTTGAAATAAGTCATTCCACAGCGGGGCATTCCACACAAGTTGTCCTCGGATAACAGCACACATTTTGCCAATAAAATCATTACACATCTAAAAGAAATATTAAAATTTTACTTAAAAACACATTGTGCATATCATCCACAGTCTTCAGGAGCAGTGAATATGATCTACCAAACAGAAACAAAAGTTAGCTAAAATCCGTTTAGAAACAGGCACTTCCGTTAGTAATAACAAATGTATATGGACCCTATCTATATAGCTATTTTGCTGTTCTGTTTTGTTTTAGTGCCTCTTTCAGTTGCATTTAACCCTCCTGTTATGTTTGTTTTTCAGGAACAGCAATGATGTTCACGGGTCAATTTCACCCGGTGCATGTTTAATTATCCAAAAGATGTCTGAAACCAAAAACATCCTAACCAGCAGTGTGAATATGTTATTACTAACTCCATTACTAATTATTCAAACAATATTTAGTGCAGTGGTGTTCCTTACCTCTAACAGGTAATGGTTCAAAGTAATGGTTCAATTAGGATAATTCACTCGTTTTTCATAAAAAAAAGCAACTTTTTAAATTTTTCACCATTTTATTACTTTTGAAAGACTGGCTTCCGATTCATCCTTTGACTTATAGACCCCAGCCCGGATGAGGAGCCCCAAATATTCATCTAAATGTGTTTTATTTAACTTTACACTTATATAGTGCTTTTCTAGAACCGCAAGGACGCTTTACAATCAACACTCAACATTCAATCCACACACACACTGGCGAGAAGCGGCAGCCAAACACGCAGCGTACTCTCAACCAGGAAGGACTGGAGGACTGCATCGGGCACTAGGGTTTCACCCAGGACAGAGCGCCGATCCATATCTGGGCACATACACATTCACTCACACAAACAGACATTCTTTCACATACACACTCATTCCCTCATTCACCAGGACAGTTATGAGAGAGGCCAATTCACCTAAACTCCATGTTTTTGGACTGTGGGAGGAAACCAGAAACCCCAGAGGATTTGTCATTCATTCATTGTCTGTAACCCTTATCCAACTCAGTGTCGCCGTGGGTCCAGAGCCTACTCGGAATCACTGGGCACAAGGTGGGAACACACCCTGGAGGGAGCACCAGTCCTTCACAGGGCGACACACACACTCACATATTCACACCTTCGGACACTTGAGTCACCAATCCACCTACCAACGTGTTTTTGGACTGCGGGAGGAAACCGGAGCACCCGGAGGAAACCCACGCAGACACAGGGAGAACACACCACACTCCTCACAGACAGTCACCCGGAGGAAACCCACGCAGACACAGGGAGAACACACCATACTCCTCACAGACAGTCACCCGGAGGAAAACCACGCAGACACAGGGAGAACACACTATACTCCTCACAGACAGTCACCCAGAGGAAACCCACAAAGACACAGGGAGAACACACCTCACTCCTCACAGACAGTCACACGGAGGAAACCCACAAAGACACAGGGAGAACACAACACACTCCTCACAGACAGTCACCCGGAGCACGACTCAAACACACAACCTCCAGGTCCCTGGAGCTGTGTGACTGCAACACTACCTGCTGCACCACCGTGCCGCCCTGATATCAGAATCATTAGAATCAGAATTTAGCTCAAGATAGTCTTTCGTCTTCAGACACATCCTCCTTTATTTCACTGTCATGATCAATGATGACTTCCAGAGCCTCCTGGACTGTCATCCTTTTGCTTCGGCTGCTCATTTTGTAAAGGTCTGCCTGACACAGTGTAATGTTGGTAGGAATGCCATGCAGAGAATCTTTTATGTTTTGCCCCTCCCCTGTTGAGTGTCCACTGAATATGGGTGGAGTTTTCCCGCGAGAACATGAATAGTTCATGTCAAACGTCATAACATCTGCACCTGTGTACATGTGTGTGTGTGTGTGTGTGTGTGTGTGTGTGTGTGTGTGTCTGTGTGTGTCTGTGTGTGATTTGGCTGAAATATGTCTCACAGTTGCAAACAAAGAAATACTCTGACATTTCTGACACCTTTTTACCTCCAGTTTGACTGCCGGGTCAAATTGACCCAAACAGTATCTATGAAATATAAATATGCAGGGGGTGGTTGCAAATATGTGAGATGAACAATTTTCATATTATATGTTGATTACAGTAAATAAGGCAAGCAGAAGAAGTTTCATACTGAACAAATACTTTTAACTACTTTTCCTAGATCTTCAAACTTTAAAACGGGTCAATCTGACCCGCAACATAACAGGAGGGTTAAACAGTAATTATGTGACATAGCCATATTCAATATGTTGTTTAATTTTCTAAAGACCCTTGGCTACTCAAATATGTAATCACTTGAGGTTTACATGCTGACCGATAATTAAAATTTTCTTGAAATTGGTCATGTATTGACCAAAATTTTACCATGTGCTTTTTTTTTTCATATTTCTCAATGTACAGCCTTGAAATCATACTCCCACCTCAGATATCTTGACACAGATTGTTAGTGTGAGGTGTCTGTTAGTTGAAAACATAAGCATTTTTGATGCTAAATTATTACATGGCATATTATTTGGCATATTTGTAGCATCAGACATATTTTTCTTGATATTCTAAGCTCTGGGATGTAAGCTCTGACAGTCACAGCAGGCACAGACATTTAGGAATTTAGTTCAGGGCAAATATGGACAATATCTCAACAAATAAAAATTGTTTTGGTACATTGGCAGTTTTCTCAGCTGCTGATAATAATTACAATTATTATTATTATTTTTATAATCTTTTAAAAATATGATGAAATAATACTTGTTTATTTAGTATACACACAATGAAGAATTATTTAAGCTTTTTAGTTTATATTTGGTGATCTAATGCAATATGATTTGATGTGAAATCTACAAAAGCTACAAAACTCAATAATAGGAATATGTTTTTGCTGATGTCTCATGTTTTTCTGCCCGGAGACAGTGGGTATATGTCATGTGAGTCAAAACGAAACTGAAAGTAAACAACGTCATTCTTGTCCTGAGCTTGATTATATTAGATTATCCTCACTTATGATTATATTACAATTCTTTATGAGAAACATAAAACATAGATTTTGAAGGAGCGTCTTGTTTTTTTAGGTGTTATTTCACACTGGATTACTCCCAGAGGCTTCACAGCACCGCGATGAGAGCATTATCTTTAGAAACGGTAGGATCTGCGATTTCTAACGGTATGCGGAGCTCACAGACGCATTCAGGTATCCAATAATTATAAAGCTGAGAATATAAGTTGTGCTTTTTACCCCTCAAAATACGGAGTTCTGGCCCAAAGAGCTAAATAGCAAAATATGTATATAGATAGGGTCCATCGAGATAAACAGGGCTCTCACCATTTAAAGTTCACACAAGCTACCATACACACGAAATGACACTAAAACACTATCAGATGTAGATGATAATATTGTGAAATATGTGATTAGTTTACACACATATTTTACACCTATTTAGTCACAGTTCAAAGCAGCACTTCCAGTACCAAAGATCTACTGGGGGGAATCATGAAATTTGACTAGATGGATGGGACCCTGGCAAGTCATTCACCAGACCCTTTCAGATTTTCAAATCATGGAAAAGACCCCAGGACTCACTGTTTCCACTGCAGAAAAGTTAACCTTTCAAAATTAAGCAGCCAAAGAAACCACAAAGTTAAAGGAAGAGATCAAGCAGGAAATAAGATTACAAACATTGTGTGTTTTCCTAACTGCTACAATTTTGGCAGCTATGACATGGATGTAGATTTGTTTTCTTTCTCGTTCAGTTATTAGTTAAAAAAAGAAGGAGACTGTGGTGGAAATTTCATTGATGATGAAACAATTTATCAATGTTTTGTGTTGTTATTTTTCTTTTCCTCCAAGGAAATCACATGGTTAATTTGTATTAATATTATGTGTTTAGAACTATATGAAGGGTACAGGAGAAAGAGTTCTTTTCTGCTTTAAATTTATGACTCTGGGTTATGAATGTTTAAAATTATATTAGTGATTTTCAGGTGTCAGGATCACGGGGTGGACTGACTGAGGCGGACGCACTTGCTAAAACACCGTAAACTTTTAATAATGAATAATAACAAAACAAAGAGACTTTAACAGAAAGACAAGAAACGGGGAGCCAAGCAGGCTAAACAGGACACGGGGAGCTAAACAGGACAAACGGGACAGACAGACTAAAGAACAAAACGACAGAGGAAATGAAACGACAACGTGGAAAACAATGAACTAGAAACAGCGGAGACAGACAGACTTCAGAGCACAACCGACTAGACACGATACAAAGAACGAATGACCAACAAACAGGAAGTGAGGGAAGGGGACTTAAATACACGAACAGACGAGACACACCTGAAACAGATAACGAGGGTGACGAACAAGGAGGCGGAACAAAGGCGGGACTAGAATAACAACAAACATAGCCATGTGCTAAAAGAGCACATGACCGGGGATAACAGACATGACGAGACGAGGGCGTGACATCAGGAAACATTTGTTTCTATGAAATTAATGTTTGTGAAAAGGGTAATATAGGGGTTCTGGGGATAATGCATGTTTACAACCTTTTGAAATGTATGACTCCAGAGTATGGGATCAATAGTAACCTCACATGAATAATGAATAATCAGTTTAATGGAGAAGACAGACCTCACAAACTACAACACAGGAAACTGTAACATGCTTAGTTTTGTGTTCTATTTCCGCTTCCTCCTTGTTGCCAGGTCTTGTGTTTCTAGTGTCACGTGTCTTAATTAGTGTCCAGGTGATTTTTGTTTGAATAGTCCTGTTCAGTGTTTCCTGGTTGTGGGTCATTGTATGTATGAATGTTTGCTGTCTGTGCTTCATGTCTCTGGTTCTTAGACATGCTCTGTGTTTAGCCTTGTTTAGTGTTAGACCCTTTTGTTCTGTTTAGTTCTTGTTGAGCATCCTAGCCCTTGTGTTTAGCCTTGCTCTGTGTTTAGCCCCTTCGTTCTGTATAGTCTTTGTTTAGTGTTTAGCCCTGTTTATAGTTTAGCGTTTAGCCTAGTCTTTTGTGTTTAGCTCCCTAACCTTTTGTATTTAGCGCCATAGTCCTTGTGTTCTAGTTTTTTGTCTTAGATTAAAATCTCCTGCAGTTACCTCCATCCCTTCTCCTTGTACCTTGTCCTTGTGACCTTACCCCCACCCCATCCGTGACAGCACCATGACAGAAACAAATGGACTTTGATAAACTATATAAATGGGAAAGTGTCATTGATAGAGTGAGATTGAGCCAGTGTGCGTTTGCAGCTCTCCTGCTGGCGAGATAATTTGCAGAATCACTTTTCATTCTCAAGTCCTAGGGCAACTGGTTTTTGGTGATTTGTTTGTTTTTCCTTTGACAGGGCCACCCGCCAATGATGGAGGACACTGGTCACAGCGGGAGGAGGAGAAGCAGAAGAAGCCGGGTCTGGAGCTGTGGGGGAAACATGCAGTTCCAAATGTGAGGCAGAGGATCAGCAGAAACAAATTCAGTGCGGAGGAGTACGTTCAAATTGCGAAGCAGTCGAGTCGAGGTCCGGCTCAAGAGCAGTGAGTTTGTCTGACAAAGGGTAAATATAAGGCTGGGAGGAGGAGTTGAGGCATGGTCCTACTCCCAAAAATATGTAATTACATAAATTAAAGACACCACTGCTGACTTTGATGTCATTCCTTGCACTTTGTGCGATGTGCTGGCATAGGCAAGTGACATGGGATATTGATGATGTACTAATCCCTCTTTACTTTAAGCCAATCAGATCTAGTCTTTCCATCCTTGCCCACCTTGGTAACCCTTCCAAAGGTCCCATTAACCAGACCATCTTTTATATCCAAGTTTCTTGCCAGGACAACACATGCATCCTCTGAGCATGTCATTGTGTCAGGCAAATCTCCTTTGCATTCTTAAGTTGGGGCGGGACGGTGGCGCAGCAGGTAGTGTCACAGTCACACAGCTCCAGGGGCCTGTCTGTGAGGAGTTGGTGTGTTCTCCTCGTGTCCGCGTGGGTTTCCTCCGGGTGTTCCGGTTTCCTCCCACAGTCCAAAAATGCACGTTGGTAGGTGAACTGGCGACTCAAAAAGTGTCCGTAGGTGTGAGTGAATGTGTGTGTGTGTCTGTGTTGCCCTGTGAGGGACTGGCACCCCCTCTGGGGTGTATTCCCGCCTTGCGCCCAATGATTCCAGGTAGGCTCTGGACCCACCGCGACCCTGAATTGGATAAGCGGTTACAGATAATGAATGAATGAATGAATGAATTATTAAGTTGGAGTAGCTTGTTTTTCATCTCTCCTGGTCGCTCATTTTTCATATAGTCTTCTGCATCAGTCTGTGTTACACTGGGACAGAGGGCAAATATAATTTCACAATTGTGACAATTAACCTCTGTGTTTGTGGCAAAATTGTGCAACACATCAAGGGTGCCGTTGGCTTTGTTGGCGTAAGTATGACTGGCCAGTAGATCTCTTTTAACAGCACACAATGACTTATTCCTTTTTGACACTGAGCCTGTTCAGCATTTAAGCAAACGCAACATCTTACTTTTGCAACAAAATTTCAGTCAGCATTACAATCTGGAATCGATCTTTTTATATATCAAAAGTGTTTTCCACAGAAATGTGGGTTTTCATTTTCAACTGGAAGCTACTGAAATATGTCCCTGACATCAAGCACAGATACTCCACCAAATGGTGTCTTCCTGCCTTTAATCTGTTAAAGTCTCCAATCAAAACATGCAAAGAGCTCCTTGGACATCTTAGAAAATTCATCAATGACTATTATATGCACATGGGATAGAATAACCTTTAACTTATACAACATAAGTCCTTGGTAAAGTGGCTTCAAGTTTCTTCATAGTTTGAATGTTGAATGCAGAGTGTTTTCTGATATGTTGAATACTGCAGTTCCTGTGAACGAGGTCAGTAGCACTGTTAATAATAATAATAATAATAAATGGAATTTTTAAAGCGCTTTTCAGTAACCCAAAGACGCTGTTACAATCAGATGAACACATAAAGACAATCACATCCATAACACTACATAACATACAATGATACAAAACAGGAACAAGGGTAAAAACAAACAAGGGCTAATCAAGAAACAGAGGGATTAAATGCAGCCGCAAACAGGTGTGTTTTAAGTTTGGATTTAAATAGCAATAGAGATGTTGACTGTTGAATTTCTGGAGGAAGGGAGTTCCAGAGGCGGGGGGCATGTCTGGAGAAGGTTCGATCTCCAAGACTACGCAGCTTAGAAGGGGGAATGGTGAGTAAACCAGCTGAGGAAGATCTGAGAATGCAATTAGGTGTGTATGGTTGAAGAAGGTCCGATAAGTAAGAGGGAGCTTGGTTAATGAGAGCTTTGTAGGTGAGAAGGAGGATTTTGAACTGAATACGATATTTAACAGGAAGCCAGTGGAGGTTGTGGAGAACTGGGGTGATGTGGTGGTGGGACCGGGTGTGGGTGAGGAGACGGGCAGCAGAGTTCTGGACCATTTGGAGTTTATGTAGTAGTGAGGAGCTAATGCCAGAAAGAAGAGAGTTACAATAGTCAAGACGGCTGGAGATGAATGCATGAATGAGGCGTTCAGAGGCAGACTGGGAAAGAGAAGGACGGATTTTAGCAATGTTGCGAAGGTGGAAGAATGAGGTTTTTATGACGGAACTAACATGGGAATGAAACGTGAGCGTAGAGTCAAGGGTGACACCAAGATTTCGGACCACAGTGGAGGGGGACAGGGTGACATCATCAATTGAGAGTGTGAGGGAGCCAGTTTTATTGAGAGTAGATTTGGAGCCAATGAGGATTAGGTCAGTTTTATTACTATTAAGCATCAGTGAATTTTGTGTCATCCAGTGCCTGATTTTTGAGAGACATAGTTCCAATTTGGAGAGTGGTGGGTTGTTGAAAGAATTGGTCCGGAGGTAAATCTGTGTGTCATCAGCGTAACAGTGAAAATCAAGATTGAAATGATGGATAATATGGCCGAGGGGAAGTACATAGACAATTAACAGTAATGGGCCAAGGACAGAGCCTTGTGGGACCCCTTGTGAGATGGATGAAATGGTTGAACTATGATCAGAAAGTGTGACAAATTATTTTCAATCTGATAGGTAAAATATAAACCAGTCAAGGGCAGAACCAGTGACACCCAGCTCATGCAGTCTTGAAAGGAGGATGGCATGATTTACTGTGTCAAAGGCAGACCTTTAAGTCAAGGAGGACCAGAATACTTAGAGCTCCCGTATCTGCAGCCACCAGCAGATCATTGATAACTTTGACCAAGGCAGTTTCAGTACTATGGTAAGGGCGAAAACCAGACTGAAATGAGTCGAGGAGGTTATTGGATTCTAGATATGTTGTCAGCTGGGTGGCTACGACACGCTCAAGGATTTTAGAAAAAAATGGAAGATTTGAAATCGGACGGAAATTATTTAGATTTGCTGGGTCAAGACCAGGTTTTTTAAGGATAGGTGTAACTGCAGCTAATTTGTAAACTGAGGGGACATAGCCAGAAAACAGTGAATGGTTAATTATAGAGGTTAGATGAGGGACCAAAGCAGTCATGCAGGCTTTTGTTAGTGAGGTAGGGAGGGGATCAAGAGAGCAGGTGGTACTTTTAGAATGGGTAATGATATCACTGATAAGAGAAGGAGTAACCGGGCTGAAATCAGAAAAACAGGGCGTGGATATAGAACAGACTGAGGGCTGTGGAGACAGTGAGGAAGGAAAGGTGGATTTAGATGAGATAATCGTAAGAGAGTTATTAATATTGGAAATTTTATCTTCAAAGAAGTGTAAGAAGGAGTTACAGAGTTCAGAGGAGGGTGTCATGTTGCTGCCAGGGGCTTTGAAAAGTTTAGAGATTGTTGTAAAGAGATTACGGGGGTTAGCATTAGGCCTATTAATAAGACCTGAGAGATACCTAGACTTGGTGGTGTGTAAAGAATCTCTGTATTTGCGCATGTGTTGCAGATAAGCATCAGCATGCACCGTTAATTTGGTTTTTTTGTACAGCCTTTCAAGCTGACGTCCGGCTTGCTTCATAGCACGCAGCTCAGTGGTGAACCAGGGAGCAGAAGTGGTGAAAGAGACCAATTTGGTTTTCACAGGAGCAGATGCATTGAGGGACACGGAAAGAGCAGAGTTAAGCATTGTGGCATGTACCTCAGGAGAGGATGGAGCAGTGAGAACAGGAAAGCTCATATTGATGGACTGAGCGAAGGAACAGATTGGTGAGCTACATTCATAGGGACAGAGAATAGAAGGATATAATAGAAGAATAGCTTATGGTCAGAGAGTGGGAACAGGAGAGGATGAAGGTTGTGAACCAGGACAGAAGAAGAACAGACTAGGTCAAGTGTGTGACCTTTGTCATGAGTAGGAAAATCTACATGTTGAGTGAAGGAAAAGCAGTCAAGGAGAGCTAAAAAATCAGTCACAAACTTGTTGTCAGGAGTGTTAACATGTATATTGAAGTCACCAGGTAGCAACAGTCGAGAAGAAGAAGAGTTAGCGAGAGTGAGTAGCTGAGATAGTTCAGAGAAAAAAGGATGAATTAGATTTGGGGGGGCGATAGATGAGGAGTACGGTAATAGAGCCAGGTGTTTTGACTGCAAGATACTCAAAAGATGATAGTGATGAGAAAACAAGTTCAGTAATTCTGAGATTGTTTTTAAAGATCACTGCCAGACCGCCCCCATGGCCTGAGGAACGTGGTTTTTGCACATAATTAAAGTTGGGTGGGGTTGCTTGATTGAGAGAATAGTAATCACCTGGTTGTTGCCATGTTTCTGTTAGGAAAAGGAGATCAAGTGAATTGTCCAATATTAATTCTTGCAACAGATAAGATTTGTTAGTGAGTGAGTGGACATTGAGGAGGGCAAACGAGGAACTAGGGGGAACAGGGGTAAGAGGGCGTAAATTAGACAGATTAGAAAAACATTTTGTAGAATGAGAAGGTGAGCAAGACAGTGTCCAGAAAGAGCAAATGTTACTACCATTGGAATAGTGTACAGATTTATTGCGATTTAGCCTTGAGCCACGGTGAAGATAGCGTCGCCGGTTGAGTATACCAGCTCTGCAGGCAGCAACAGCAGAATGTTTGGAAAGACAGTGAGAATACCTATATTTACGTAGTTCATCAGTATAACTAACAAACAGTGAGTTGAACAGGGGGTCTGGGTTCCTGTGGGGGCAATCAAGGACGGGAAAAAGTGGAATAGCCAGCAATAGAGTCATAGCAGATAGCAGGTGCATTGTCAGTGGGTTAGAGCAAAGTAATTGCATAGCCGCAGTGCTAACAGACACTGTAGGCGGGAACCGCAGATTTGGGGCAGGGCAGTAACGAAGCTAACCGGGACAGTAGCCGGGATCCGAAAAGTTGGAGCAGGACAACAGCGAAGCCAGCCGGAACAGCAGCCGGGATCCGCGAAGTTGGAGCAGGACAGCGGCGAGGCCAGCTGGAACAGAAGCCGAGATCCGCGAGGTTGGAGCAGGACAGCGGCGAGGCCAGCTGGAACAGAAGCCGAGATCCGCGAGGTTGGAGCAGGACAGCTGCGAGGCCAGCTGGAACAGAAGCCGAGATCCGCAAGGTTGGAGCAGGACAGCGGCGAGGCCAGCTGGAACAGAAGCCGAGATCCGCGAAGTTGGAGCAGGACAGCGGCGAGGCCAGCTGGAACAGAAGCCGAGATCCGCGAGGTTGGAGCAGGACAGCGGCGAGGCCAGGTGGAACAGCAGTCGAGATCCGCAAAGTTGGAGCAGGACAGCGGCGAAGCTAACTGGAACAGCAGCCGAAAACCGCAGATTTGGGCAGGACAGCAGCAAAGCTAACCGGCCGGGAATCCACAGAGCTAGGGCAGGACAGCCTCGGTGCAAGCCGGCCTGAATCCGCAGGGTTGGGGAAGACAGTCAAATAACCGCGAAGATTACAACCGGGAATCCACAAAGTCAGCACGAACGGGGATCAAACAAAACAAAACAAAACAAAACATACGGGGAGAAGCGCCAGTCAACAGAGCGACGCCAGCGTACTCTAACCCGAGAAGCAGACAGGAGACACTCGACCAGTCGCGTCAACTGTTGGCAATGATATATTATTTTGTCACACGAACATGGTGGTCTACTCAAAATGTTTGTTGATTCATTGTAGATACTTTTAATCAAATGGGATTTGCCAGTGCCAGCACCTTCTGTAACAAATAAAAAAAAATAAACAATTGTTCAGGACTGTCTCCATTTACAAGTGTCATGCACCAGTCTTGAACCTTATGAAACACAGCTGCTTGGGTTTAATTAAAATGTTGGTACATTGGACAAACAAATGTTGGTCTCAGTTGAGGGCATTCAGAGCCACAGCTGGTTTCTCATCAAAATTTCTGCTGTGTCCTGGAACAAGATCTTGCTCATTAATTACATCTACATCCATTGGCTGATGTGCCGAAATACATTAAATTCAAACAAGTTCAGAATTAGGAGCAAACGAGGCCCATGCATCCTCTGTGTGTCAATTTTATGTACCGCTCTTATGCAACAGCTCTTTTGTTCCAGGCAGGGCTACATATGCACATGTATACAAGGCTGCATGTGAAATTGCTGAATTTGCTTTTAGCTGATCTTCACTTCTATATGGGAGGTACAGTTTTAAGAGTGTCCCATAATTCCTTTCTGGATCTTTACAGGATAAAACTTCAAAATTAAATGGTGTTGTGTTTTAAATATAATCTTTTACATCATTTGCATCATCATTTACATCATCATTTACATCCACTCGTTATTGATTTCAGTTACATTTTCCATTTTGTGCCAGTTTTAGCAGGGAAAGTGTTTGCACCAGTTAAGAAACTCAGTGGTACTGACAGCCTAAATAATGTCTTTTCTCAGCTCAGAGAACTGTACAGTGTCACATTCTTTGCATCCTACTCAGTGTTGTATTTGCTGTAAATGCTTTCATTTAGGCTACTGACGTATATTTAAACATAAGGCCTTAAGTGCAGTATTAAGAAATGTTCACTGTTCTGTATGTTTAGACGTATGCTCTGTGTCTGTGTTCCAAAGAGAGAAATGTTTAGGATAAGCTGTCAGTAAGGACAGAAGACTATACATTTTTACCCCTCCCTTAGTCCTTTGAATGTGCAAATGTAGATCAGATTCCATATTACCATATTTGGAAAAGTTAAAGATCATAGAGATGGAAGTGCAAGCCAAGAGCCAGGAGAGAGACCTTAGCGCGTGCTGTACCGGACACCTCTCTCACGGGATCCTTAAGAACCCGTAAGACACTGTTTCTGTAAATAAAGATGTATTTACCCCTTTAACCGTGTCTGTGAAGATTCACAATACAGCAAATAAACAACACTATTCACTGTATGGGCCTGACTGTTCTGTAAATGTAACTTAGGGGGTGTGCTTTCCTCTGTTTTTCCTCCTGCATGGTTTTCTATCTCCAGTGTAACTATCATGTAACTGAAGAGTGTAACTGAAGCATGACACAGGAAATTCAGTGTGTTGGTCTTATTTAAACATGTAAACGAGTGAGTTATTTTCTTTATGAAAATAAAATATTCATCATGAAACATTCAGTGATAAATCCCTAGCTAAATAGAAAGTGAGGTGTAACAGATAGTTGTGCTGCTCCTCCACATCCTGCCACTCTCACTTTTACTTCTTTCTGCAGCAGTGTGTAACGTACAAGGTAGAAGACACAAGATGAACAGGATGATCTCGGTAAGGCCTTTGCTAGAAAATATCTGAACTTCAGATGAAATTACAGCACCACTGTGGTGATGTTTTGGGTTATTTAGTGTCTGCTTAGGGGCAACATGACCACCAGAAGACACCCAAAAGTGCTTAAACTGTTTCACAACAGCTTGATATCCACCGATCTATCTACCTGTTGTCATATGTAGCTGAAACCGGAATGGGTTAATTTTAGAGTAATGACCGGCTCACTGTAAATGACAAATCTGAGTCTATGATCAGTACTGCTCCCACAGCAGTCAATTCCCACTGCCTGTCAGAGCTGGTGTCATGTTCATGTACATGTGTACTGTAACAGACATTAACAGCATTTGTATTTATTTTTTATGGTAATTAGAAGTTGTCTGTGTTGCCCTGTGAAGGACTGGCGTCCCCTCCAGGGTGTATTCTTGCCTTGCGCCCGATGATTCCAGGTAGGCTCTGGACCCCCCGCGACCCTAAATTGGATAAGCGGTTACAGATAATGGATGGATGGATGGATGGTAATTAGAAGTAAACTTTACTGATGGAGCTGGTGTTTATCTGGCTCTTGATTACTGATTAGAATGTCAGGGGTTCAAGCTGCCACTGTTGGGCCCTTGAGCAAGGCTCTTAAACAAGTTTAATTTATTCTTAGATTTAATAGCAGTAAATTAATTCCCAGATAAACTGTCAATTGTAAAAATATTATAGTTTATTGATCTTATTAAACATGAAATTGACAAACTTTTGAAATTAAATATGAGAAAACATCACTGTGTTTACATTAATATAAAACATGTAAATGTATTTTATAGTCTATAAATTCAGTAATAGATGTAAATGTTTAAAGATTGTTACTATACATATAGACTATTTGATGTCACCTATGAAATGTATTCTGGCTTGAGTTTAAACGGCCTTGGCCTGTGTGAAGTGTGTCCGCCTGTGAGTGCTTTGTGACGGTGGAGGGGCTCAGCAGCACCCGCTGGTCAGAAACTACAATAGAAGTCAGAAAGAGTGAAAGAAGTCAGTCTCCAAACACAAGCAGCTACAAAAAACCCACCAGAAATAGAAGCTCGATTTGTCGCTAGTCGTTTTTAACAAAGAAAATGCCACTAAGAGGTTAAAGAAAGTCTCCGGTTCAACTCAGAACAGAATGAAAATGTAATGCTCCCACGGATCTTTACACCAAAGGATCGCTGATTCGCTCATTTCACTGTCAATCAAAAAGGGATTCAGCCTCAGACAGATCATCCAATCATCATGCAGAAGCTGAGTGTCCGGGCCAGCCGAGGCCAGCCCACTGCTCCATAGACCCCCAGAGACGCTGAGCGTCCGATGGGCGGGACAAAGCCCAGCATTTATCCAATGACTCGTCTCGTTTCCTTGCACTTCGCTGCTTCTCCATTGAACTCTGTGGATGCTTAGCGTCCTCACTGTTTAAATCACTGTTAATGTGTGAGTGACTGGGGGAGTGTGTGAAACTGTACACAGGTGGGAGTGAGTGTGTGAAACTGTCCACAGGTGTGAGTGTGTGAGTGACTGGGTGAGTGTGTGAGTGACTGGGGGAGTGTGTGAAACTGTACACAGGTGGGAGTGAGTGTGTGAAACTGTCCAAAGGTGTGAGTGTGTGAGTCACTGGGTGAGTGTGTGACACTGTCTACAGGTGTGTGTGTGTGTGAGTGACTGGGTGAGTGTGTGAAACTGTCCACAGGTGTGAGTGTGTGAGTCACTGGGTGAGTGTGTGACACTGTCCACAGGTGTGTGTGTGTGAGTGACTGGGTGAGTGTGTGAAACTGTCCACAGGTGTGAGTGACTGAGTGACTGGGTGAGTGTGTGACACTGTCCACAGGTGTGTGTGTGTGTGAGTGACTGGGTGAGTGTGTGAGTGACTGGGTGAGTGTGACACTGTCCACAGGTGTGAGTGTGTGAGTGACTTGGTGAGTGTGTGAGTGACTGGGTGAGTGTGACACTGTCCACAGGTGTGAGTGACTTGGTGAGTGTGTGAAACTGAGAGATTATGAGGGAAATGGTGAGAGGAGAGAGACAGAGACAGAGTGAGAGAGAGACAGGTGAGTGTGTGTGATTTGGAATGTTTGACATTGTCCACGTGTGTGTGTGTGTGTGTGTGTGTGTGTGTGTGTGTGCGAGTTAAACACACCACATACCACACACACACTCACCTTCACCATACAGTTAAGTTTCAAAAATGATTTTGCCCAAAAAGATTGTTTATTCAAGAAGAAAAAAGCCTTCTTCCAGACAGCTGGAGAACCAGGTTTTACAGGGAACTGAGGCACGACCAGGGTGTGGTTTATTCTGATTGGCTCCTGTACTGAGTGAAGAAGGTGATAGTAATGGTGATGCAGATATAAATACAGATTTACAGCAGGTTTAACTCACTCTAAACTTCACTACACTCAGAGATTTCACTTCTTCTGAAAGACTCTCTTCAAACAATGGCAGCTCCAGAAACTACAAAACGTGGACAATGGAGTGAATGGATGGATGCTGACGAAAAGGTGACTAAGCTCTGCAAGAAGGTGAATATATTCCGTTATTCATTTATGCTCTGTAGATGCTTCATCCTCCGCTGTCTGTAGCCCACTCAGGATTAAAACCCTTTACTGTGTTCTAGTTTAATACTGATTTCACTGACCTTGTGTCTAATCTGAATCAAAACTGTTAACACCTGCTCCAAGGTTCATACAGCTTTATAAACAGCTTACATCACATTTTATAAGCAGTTCTACTCATTTTTATATTGTAATTATTCCATGCTAAATCACAAACAACAGTGTATGATCTCATGAAGTCAGGTTTCATAATGTTTTATAACATCTGTTTATAATAACACTGTAAACATAACGCACTGTAACTCTGAGCTCCCACTGACAATGATCTTATGAGTCCAGACTTCAGTTAATGACATCATATACTACAGTTTATAAAGAGTTACATATGATAATGATAAGGGTTTAAAAGGAACTGTGCCATATTTAACCTCCTGCACTGCATTGTTAACCAGTAATTTCTTTCTACGCAGACCGTTTGATTAACCACTACTTAATTAAAAGTTAATTAGTTTAGTTATAATACTGTGTCTGGTTTACAGTTGTGCACAACACACTTTTACACATTTTAATGACTCTAAAATTCACACACTATACATAGTTATGGAAAACAACTCACCAGTTTCCAGAACGTGAAAAAGAGCTTGAGGGAAAAGGCATCCTCTTTAACTCAGTCAACTGTAATTCTGTAGCTCTTCTCTGAAGAAATTAAAACAGAAATTAAAACAATGTCCAGTACAGATAAGCCCCAGGGCATAAAGAGGTATTTGTCCAAAGAAAAAGAAGTAAAATGCAGAAAACACTGTGTAAAAATGAGAAAAACGCTTCCAAACATGTACAGGGTCTAGGCTTATTTGAACTGACCAATGAAAATCTGGCAAAGTGCTATAGGGGTGTGGTCTCGGCTAAACATTGATATTTTAAGTTCATTCAGATTAAAAATATTACTGCACTCTGTTATTCACTCAGAATAGGAGAACATACTAAAACATTATAAGTAATGCAATAAAATATTTTCTTTTAAGTAGTGGTTACTCAAACTGTTTGCATAGAAACTAATTACGGGTTAACAGTGCGACGGCAGGATTCATAGGAAGTGATGCCCAAAACTGAATTATTCACAAATAAACTGGATGGAGCTCCATCACTTCAGAGAACACAGGTCCACTGAGCCTCATCTTGGTCCTGGGGGAATGTTGTACTTCTCTAGGCCGTGCTCAGCATTGAGAATGTCAACCTTAAGCTCAGGTGCAGCTGCTACACAGCGTCCTGGTTCCCTTCATATTTCTGTGTAGAGATTATACACACTGTCAACACAGAGTTCAGACTAAAGCAGCTGATCTCACTCAGAATAAAGTGGTTTTGGATACATTTGGATAAATAAGTGTCCAGTAATAATAATAATAATAATGTTAAATATTATGAAAAGTGAAGGAGGAGTGTGTATTAACTGTAACTTAACTCCAAACTGTGAGTGTTTATAAGACGTAATTCTACTTTAATCTTGTAATTGCTGTAATATTTTTACATTTTTTTATTTCAGCTGCAGCCTGAAGTTGAAAAGAAAACAGGACACCGTTATTCTCGTTTTGATGCTCTGACGTACCAAACACAACCTATTTGTGCAGGATTGAACTACAGAATTAAGGTGTATTTAATGTTTATATTTTATTACCATTTGTAGTGAGTGTATAAACAAGAACTCACTGAACGAAGGCTCTAGATAAATATTCTAGTTAAGATTCTGTTCTTTGAGAGGAATAATAGAATATATTTTACAGTTATGGACAAACATTTATATGAAAATATATCTAATTTAAATCTAAAATATTTAATTTATAACTTGTTACACAGTAAATTCACCAGTGTTATATCAACACTATTAGTGTTAGTCTAATAATTTAACACTCTCAGTGTTAACACTAATAGTGTTGATTTAACACTAGAGAATTTACTGTGTATATGGTGTACATAATGCCTTCTAATAACTAGCTGGAGCCTACAGAGATTCTGATAATTCATTCTAATTACAGGTGTTATAACATTAGTAACAGTGCTAAATGACTATGTAACTACAGTTTAAATGTTATTAAATATTTTTAAATAATTGTGGACAGAGATTTACTGCAGGGGCTTTCATTGGTGTAGAGTAGTGATCACGTCTGAGCTGGGAACTGAACTTCAACTTAATCAACTACATTGATTACATTCTCTCTCTCTCTCTCTCTCTCTCTCTCAGGTGTATGCAGGGGTGAATCGGTGTGTTATCATGAAGGTTTTTCAGGACATTGAGCAGGCTGACGATCTTGGGCAAGTTGCAGAGTTGCCGTTGCCCGGTCCCAATTTCTCAGATTAAACCTGTGTGTGTGTGTGTGTGTGTGTGTGTGTGTGTGTGTGTGAATGTCTGTGTGCCTCTGATCAGATGAAACGTGATGTTGATGTTATAATGAGATTAATGAAAGTAAGTGAACCCCTCCTCTACAGAGAGTGTGTATTAAACCGTGCAGAAGTGTGTTCTCTGTAGAGGAGCGGTCACTCACTTTCACTCAGAAAATCAACACAAACACTGACCAGAGCAGTGTCCACACACAGAGAGAATGATCTGCAGCTCTTTACCAGAGGCTCCTTTAATCCTGAGGTTAGTGTGATGATTTAACTTGTTTCTTGTGGCTTTACTTCTTCTGGATATATGTTTTTCTACCTGCTTCTAATTTGTTGCTCTGGTTTGTTTCTCATTGATTTACTTATTCTGCTGTTATTATTTTTATGTGTTCTTTGTTGTTTTCCAGAATTGTTTTTCTAAACCATCTTTGTGTTTACTCTGATGTTGATTCTGATTTGAGCCTCAATAAACTCCCAGCATTCACCCTGCCTCCAGTTCTTACAACAACATTCATCAGATCTTTATATTATAGTTTATCCAGTGAAGGAGCAGTCCTCCCGGTTTCATTATTTTATTTTCTTAACTAGTTATAAAAACACTAGATCATTCTGTGACATTCAACACAAGTGTGAGATCTAAACTCTATTGAGAATTTGATCCAGGCTGTGACCAAGTTTGAGAGTAAAGCTTCTTACAAGTGGCTTCAAATCAAATGTCTCTATGAGTCTAAGGTAAAACATATAATAATATACCATGACAACAAACATGGATACAATAGAAAACACCACAGTTACCATAGCAACCACCCACCAACAGTCAGGGACACACAAGGAACATCCTAGCAGCACCATGACAGTGTCAATGGATGCCATAGTTATTACGTTAGATGTGTTAGTAAGTTGGTAATGAGAATGACAACCACCGCTGATAAAGTGACAACCACGGTTGATACAAAGCAACAACTTGTCAAGCACCTTGGATACCATAGTAACACCCTAGCAAAAGCTTAGGAAATCCTGAGAAAGAAGACCACTCTAGCAGCACATTAGCAAACAACATGACTACCACAGCAACTGATTTGAAACACCCTATGTATCTATCTGAAATGCATTAGCCTTAAGTCTCCAAAGACATTCATTCATTGGTCTGAAGCCTACCCAGAATCACTGGGCGACAAAAGCAGGAACACACCCTGGATAGGACAACAGTCACTCACAACTACAGACACTTTATCATGGCCAATCTACCTACCAACTACAGTGTTTGTACTGTGGGAGGAAACTGCAGCACCCGGAGGAAACCCACACAGGTTTCTCGGGTGGTAGCTATGGTGTAGCTAAGCTATTGCTGGGGTATACTAGGTGGCTGCTACAGCATGTGTTAGCTGCTTCTGTGATGTGGTTTCAAGGATATTAACAACTTAATAACCCATGAAATTTCACCTGTGCATCTGCTCCAGTTTAGTGTGAACTCTACAGTGCAGCACAGAACACAGACTATAGAGATATTCACTAGAACCTTTGGTAAGATCACAACCAATGAGTGGAATGGTTAAGAAGAAATTACATTCTTTATGAGATAAGGGTTAAATACTAAAAATGCATGAACTGAATTTGTGATAAATGTCAATCCTCTGACAGCAGCACATAAGCTCACTGAACAAAGAAATGCCACCTGTGACTCAGACAAACCTATTAGCATGTAATACCTCCATGAGCACGAATAACAGCTGAGATGTGGTCTGGACTGGACGAGTCTCACAGATGACTCCCCTGTCATTGTACTCATTGTTCCAGGAAGTCCCACAGATTCTCAAGAGGATTCAAATCTGGAGATTTTTCGACCAGTTCAGATGTGTGAACGCTCCTGAAAATTCATCGTGTGAATCAGTCACATCTGAAGCCCTGTGAATGAAAGAAATATCATCTTGGAAAACAGAGATAGGAAAGTTATATTCCTCTATAAAACAATGAACTAAAGGCAAAACCTAGTTTTCCTGCAGTTCAATGTAATAACTGTGGTTTAAAGTTACTGCCACCTCCAGTGTGAACAGCATCATGAATGAACTCCTCATTGAAGACGTCCTGGGGCCTATGAAGAACACCATATGCAGCATTCATTCACGTTCAGGGCAGAAAGTGATACGTCTGACCAGATAAAATGTCTCAGTCATAACCTGTCCAGTTTATTTACGCCTCTGTTCCCACAGTAATTGGGAAACATTGTGAGCAATTATTACATGTGTTTTATATAGTTATCAGAGTAAATAAAAACATTACTGTTGGACTGTGGATTTAAGGGTTTAATATTTAATTTCCTTATTAAAGAAAGAAACAACCTCAGTGAAAGACTGTACTTACATCTGATTGAAGGATAAGAGTCCTATTTAATTTTAAATAACACATCTTTGGGGTGATGTAGTGGTGCAGCAGGTAGTGTCACAGTTACACAGCTCCAGGGACTTGGAGGTTGTGGGTTCAAGTCCTGCTCCAGGTGACTGTCTGTGACTAGGAAAGTCCTCTGAGACTTTAACATTCTGATGAACTACTGGTGATTTCAGACTTATACTTTTCACATTCTCTGCTTCATAACTTTCATATTTTAGAAGATATATGCAAGATGTAGGTGTCACGTGGAAGCTGGAAATCTCGATACCTTTTAACGGCCACAAGAGGGCACCCTAACCATTCATTTATCGCCTTATTCAAGGTAATGGAGCAGTGTTTGACACACATTTTGAAACTTTGGATATTTATTACCCCAATTTTTCAAAAAGAACAAATAGTTGCACTCCTAGTGAGTCCAATGCAATGTATATTTGTAGTAATTAATATTACAGAGAGTTTTTTTTTTCTTTTTTTTCCCAAAACACAATTTTCGATGCCCAAAAGAACACTATGAGACACCACATGTGATCCTCTGTTTAGACTTGAATAAATATAAAAATACATACGTTTGAAGCACTCAGAACGTTTACTTGTGAAGTTCTATATAAATCCACATTTGCACGTTCCAGATGATGTCTGTAAAGTCATATATAATGTACAAAAAAAAAAAAACCTGTGAGCGTCTACATTTTTTTGGCATTCAGGAGTAAACGGGAAGTTTATGTAAATGTTTCTACTTTCTAAGTGTTCTTTTACAAAAAAAAAAAAAAACTGTTTTCATTTATTCCAAGTATTTAGAAAGTAATAATCATTCAAATTTGGCGATGACATTTCAGATGGAAATTCAGCAAATATCCAGAGATTAACAAGTGGTACGGTGTTTATCATCTTGTGTTGTAGGTAGTATGTGGCTGTCATGAGCTGCAGAAGAATTGTTTCTTTTTCACTGGTAAACAATCCTTCATCAGTGAACAAACAAAAGTTTCTGCTTTTTCCCGTCTATTGTTTTTTCAGTTTCTACATGTGAAAGACTGGGCTGCCACCGTGTGCAGCTGGAGCTGTCAGCAGGGCCTGTGTTTGGTTTTTCTCCTGCACTATCTTTCATAGACCTCAGTGGTCTCTGAGGTGGTGTATTGTTTTTTTCGAGGGAAAGTTTCTGACCAGTTTCCTTTTAAGGCAAAGGAAGGTAAGTTTGCTACTAATGTAAGATTATACTTATTTGTTACTATTACATTTATTATTAATTTTGTATAATTATTGTTAATATTTAGGATTACCACAGGTGTCAGATGTTTCTTAACATATTTAGATGAGGGCAAATTGTTTTTGTTAATGTGCAGGATTTTAAAATTTATCATTTTTGTTTGACAAGAAAAAAATAAATCAGAGTACAATGGTCAGATTAAGGAGAAGTGATGACACTTCCTGTATGACTTATATGGCCATATACTTCCAAAATTGAGACAAAACATAATAATAATAAATTTAATAGAGTTTATAAGTATGCTTATGAAGCATTATTACCTAATTATAAAGGGTTATAACTGCAGTTATAAAGGGTTATAAATATGGGCTTCATAGAAAGTGTTACCTAATTTTGTAATCAATACGTAATTTAACAGGAAGCCAGTGAAGGGCTGATAAGACTGGCCTGATATGATAGTATTTTCTGCTTTTAGTGAGGACCCTGGCTGCAGCATATTGAATTAGCTGGAGTTTACTCATCTTTCTTCTCTAGTTATGATTTGATCTATATCAGCCGTACCGAATGACAGACAAACTGGACTTAATAATACGGTATTTATTGTTTGTGTAATATTTTAAATCTTGTTGTTAAAAAGTCCATAAAAGCATTGCTGGTGTGAATGACTGGGATCTGTGGATCAGTAGCTGCCCGATAGTTTGTAAGATTGTTTGACAGATGTGCTGAATGCCTTTTTTAGTGGATCATCACTTTGATCTTGAAGTGAATGTTAAAGACTCCTACAATTATTATTTTATCACAGGACACTGCTAAACTAGCAACTAATTCACCAATTTATTTAAAAAAATTCAGAATAGGGACCTGGTGGTCTGTAAATATTTATTAAGGAGAGTGTGTTCTTATTTGTGGCAGGGTTAGTTATTTTAATGTACATCTTTTCAAAGGAAGTGAAAGTGTAACCGTGTTTTTGGTTAATATTTAAAATATTTTTATAAATTACACATAATCCACCACTTCTGTCTGTCAATCTGGGACTGTGTACAAATGTAAACCGTGTGTATTACACACTAATATCATGTACATGGTCAGTGTTTGTGTTGATTTTCTGAGTGAAAATGAGTGACCGCTCCTCTACAGAGAACACACCTCTGCATGGTTCAATACACACTCTCTGTAGAAGAGGGGCTCACTCATTTTAATTAATCTGATTACAACATTAACATCATGTTTCATCTGATCCGAGGGTGCACACATTTTTAAACATGCAGGTTTAACTTCAGAATATGGGCTCGGGCAGTGGATGGTTTTCAACTTTCACCAGATAGACCTCCTCATCAGAGTTCACTTTAACCTCCATGATAACACACTGATCCACTCCTCCATATACCTGAGAGAGTGAGAGAGAGAGAGAATGAGAGAGAGAGAGCGAGAGAGAGAGAGCGAGAGAGAGCGAGAGAGAGAGAATGAGAGCAAGAGAGAGAGAGAGAGAAAGAGAATGAGAGCGAGAGAGAGAGCGAAAGAGAATGAGAGCGAGAGAGAGAGAGCGAAAGAGAATGAGAGCGAGAGAGAGAGAGCGAAAGAGAATGAGAGCGAGAGAGAGAGAGCGAAAGAGAATGAGAGCGAGAGAGAGAGAGCGAAAGAGAATGAGAGCGAGAGCGAGAGAGCGAAAGAGAATGAGAGCGAGAGCGAGAGAGCGAAAGAGAATGAGAGCGAGAGAGAGAGCGAAAGAGAATGAGAGAGAGAGAGGGAGAGAGAGAGGGAGAGAGAGAGGGAGGGAGAGAGGGAGGGAGAGAGGGAGGGAGAGAGGGAGGGAGGGAGAGAGAGAGAGATGAGGATGGTATAGTGTGGTTGATAACAGTGAAGTTCAGAGTGTCTACAAAAAGACTCTTAACTCTACATAACACAGTCAAATTCCATACTGCATTATATCAGCTGCTCATATGAATTCTGTAGATCAGAACTCTTTAATAATATTCACAATGTTCTTATGAACAGATGTTGTACTGCATTATGAGACCTGAGTTACAGATTCACACACTCTTGTTTTAGAGCTTAGTAGCAGCTCTGTCTGCTTCAGTCAGACATAAAGCACTGTGTACGCCATATTACAGGTTATAAATGTTGTCCATTACTGTACAGTGTACTCTATTCTCTCATAAACAGCACATTCTGAGCTAGAACCTTTAGCTAGAACCTCCTTTCAGCTTTTTTTATGTGATTACACATTCATAAAAAATGGACAAACCATAATGACATATAAATATATAAAAATAAATATATGAAATATACCTTGATTTTGTAGCGCACACGGGGATCAACATTTGTTTGGCAACAGAGAGCCACAAAACAAGTGTATTTCGCTTTCGTCTTTTGTTCAGTTGGCTGTAGCTGGAAAACACAACAGTAAAGCTGAATAAGATCTCTTTATAAACAGTAACCTTCGTTCATATTTCATAATAATAATCTCATCTCATCTTTTCCGCTTTTCCATTTCAGGGTCGCGGTGGATAATAATAATAATAATAATAATAATAATAATAATAATAATAACAATAACAATACCAATAATACATATGTATTTAGTGCTTTTCAAGAATCCAAAGTACTTACAATAGTAGTACACAAAACTAAGCATGGGCTACAGAGATATAAAAACCCCCAGCATTAAGGTTTGTGTTTTGGGTTGTTCTGTGTGTGTCAGTCTGTGTGTGTGCTTGGTGAGTAGAAAAGGGGGAGAGTCCTTGTGTGTGTGGGTGCAGATCCGGTCTCTCACTCACTCTCAAATCAAATCAAATTTATTTTTATAGTCCTTTTTACAACTGATGTTGTCACAAAGCAGCTACACAGAATTCCAGTAAGACAAAGATTTGACATTAATTGTAAAAATTTAAACAATGTAAAGATGTAAAAATCCCTAGGTGAGTGAGGCCAAGGTGAGTGAAAAGGTTTCAATTTGCAAGGCCGCAAAATACTTGCGCGTGTTTATTGACATGAAGTGTGACAGTGTCAACTGAGGCACAATAGTTTCATCTAGAGATTCAACTCAAGGTGCAGGGCTGTTTTCACCGGGTTTGGGCATGGCTTCTACCATCTGGGCCTTCTCTGTGTCGATAACAGAATTGAAGAAAGCAAGTCCCACAAGAATTTCACTCAAGTACAATAAATAGTGCATGAATGTCTTCGTAGCTGCACATGCCACTGACTTGTTAAATGTTTTGTATCCAACAAAACCTTTCAGCAACTGCAAGTCATTTCATGGAGCAGCTGTTGTGGACATGCAGGTGTCACGGTAAAAAGCGTTGAACTGTTGAAGCCCAGTGAATTCAGCTGGTGTAAGTCGAAATTGTGACCGAAACAGGTACATTTTCAAAATGTATATTATCTTCGCCATGCAGCGTGCTCTGTGATATGCATCTGGAGCATTAATGTGTACATCAGTTGGATCATCACCAAGAAAAATCAGAGCCAACTGCAGTAGTTTTGTAGTTGTCTCTTGGCTGGAATGCTTGAAACTGGTGTTGACAGAATTTGATAAGAGTTTCGGTTTCTGGTCCCAGGATGGCTGCAACAGTTTGATCATTTACACTGTTTTCAGGATTGGATCGGTCTATATGCCTCCATGCTTGTGAGAAGTGTTCAAACAGCTTGATATAAGGAAATTATTAGTAAAATATTAGTAAAAAGGGAAAATAAAAAATCACTTGTTTACATCAATCAATAAAACACTGGCATAAAAAAAAGGATCTGCTGGGCATTATTAAATGATAAATGATGTGTTTGTGCAACCAGTAAATATTAAAATAATTCATCCAATTTTTTTTGGCATTACACTGAGGTCAGATGGAAAACTTTTAGCAGGTGAGAGCATATAGAAGCTGTATCCTAATTTTTCGCATTAATGTAATTGGCACCCTAATGGTTACACTTTCAGGCCCCACACATTATTGTAATCATACACTAGACTTAGTTTTGATCCAGGGCACTAACATAAATAACCTAAATATCTACTACCTCAATCATCAGCCATCTCAGACCATAACCTAATTTCATATGAACTGTGTTAAGATTATAAAACATGTACATGCCCACGTTACTATATAAAGCGCTCACTAACCCCATCTAAAGCTCCTAAATTTACTGAAAACATCACAGTTTTATCACATGTTCTGTGGGGGGTGCTCAGGGAGTATGGGGTACTGGGCTCTTTGTTACAAGCTATCCAGTCCCTGTACAAACAGAGCAGGAGTCTGGTTCGTATGGCTGGCAGTAAGTCCGACTGGTTTCCAGTCGGAGTTGGACTCCGTCAGGGCTGCCCGTTGTCACCGGTTCTGTTCACAATTTTTATGGACAGAATTTCTCGGCGTAGCCAAGTGGCGGAGGGTGTCCGGTTTGGTGGTCTCAGGATCCCATGTCTGCTTTTTGCAGATGATGTGGTCTTGTTGGCTTCATCGAGCCGGGAACTCCAGCTCTTGCTGGACCAGTTTGCAGCCGAGTGTGAAGCGGTAGGGATGAGGATCAGTACCTCCAAGTCCGAGTCCATGGTACTCAGTCGGAAAAGGGTGGAGTGCTCTCTCCAGGTTGGAAGTGAGATCTTGCCTCAAGTGGAGGAGTTTAAATACCTCGGGGTCTTGTTCACGAGTGAGGGAAAGATGGAGCGTGAGATTGACAGGCGGATCGGTGCAGCGTCAGCAGTAATGCGGGCTTTGTACCGGTCCGTTGTGGTGAAGAAAGAGCTGAGCAGAAAAGCAAAGCTCTCGATTTACCGGTCAATCTACGTCCCAACCCTCACCTATGGTCACGAGCTTTGGGTAGTGACCGAAAGAACGAGATCGCGGGTACAAGCGGCTGAAATGAGTTTTCTCCGCAGGATGTCTGGACTCTTCCTTAGAGACAGGGTTAGGAGCTCGGACATCCGGGAGAGACTCGGAGTGGAGCCGCTGCTCCTCCACGTCGAGAGGAGCCAGTTGAGATGGTTCGGGCATCTGGTTCGGATGCCTCCTGGACGCCTTCCTGGAGAGGTGTTCCGGGCATGTCCAACGGGGAGGAGGCCCCGGGGCAGACCAAGAACACGCTGGAGAGACTATATGTCTCGACTGGCCTGGGAACGCCTCGGTATACCCCCGGAGGAGCTGGCGTCGGTGGCTGGGGAGAGGGAGGTCTGGGTTTCTTTGCTCCGACTGCTTCCCCCGCGACCCGGACCCGGATAAGCGGTGGATAATGGATGGATGGATGGATCACAGTTTTATTGACCTCAGTCAGTCGCCCTTCAGACACAGTAGAGCTAGACAAACTAACTGGCTATATAGATAACACACTTCGATCAACATTAGATAGTGTAGTGCCATTTTAGGATTAAAAAGCAATGACAGAAAAAACTCGCTCCCTGGTATAATGAAGAAACACTCACATTAAAACAAACCGAAAGAAAATTAGAGCGGAAATGGCTGTCGACTAAACTAGAAGTATTTCAGTGTGCCTGGAAAGACAGCCTTATCGAATATAGAAGGGCACTTGTCAATGTACGTTCAGCACATCTGTCCTCACTGATTGAAAATAATAAACACAATCCTAGAGCACTCTTTAATGTAATCTCTAAACTTACAAACAATTGGGCAGCTACTGATCCACAGATCCCAGCCATTCACACCAGCAATGCTTTTATGGACTTTAACAACACGATTGAAAATATTAGACAAACAATAAATACCATATTACTAAATCCAGCCTGTCTGTCATCTGGTGTGGATGATATAGAACAAAACATAGAAGAAAGACTAGAGGACTTTGACACTTCCACAGTGAGAACTGTAAAAAATCATCTACTCGTCAAATTGTACGACCTGCACACGTGATGCAATACCATTAAAACTATTTAAAGACGTATTACCAGTCAAAATCAATCCCCTTTTTAACAATCATAAATTTGTCCCTTAGACTGGGTCACATACCCAAAGCATTTAAACCAGCAGTTATTAAACCCCTGATCAAAAAACCGAATCTTGATCCTAGTGTACTATCCAATTACAGACCTATCTCTAGCCTTGCCTTCATATCTAAGATCTTAGAAAAACTCATAGCCCAACTACTTCACTCATATCTGCATAAGAATAACATTTATGAAAATATTCAATCTGGTTTTAGGCCACACCATAGCACCGAAACAGCTTTAGTTAAGATAACAAACGACCTTCTTCTCGCCTCTGATCGAGGCTGCGTATCCATGCTAGTTCTACTTGACCTTAGTGCAGCTTTTGAGGCAATTGACTATATTTTTCTGCTAGAAAGTCTAAAGAACATGGTGGGGATCACAAGAACAGCCCTCTCAAGTATTACTTTACACATCTCTATCAGTTCGTAAAAGTAAATAATGTCTCCTCTATTCACACAAAAATGAGATTTGGAATCCCCCAAGGCTCCATTTTATTATTTATATTATACATGATGCCACGGGGCAGAGTTATTAGGAGGCATGGCACTACATTCCACAGTTACACAGATGACACACAGTTATACAGTTTTATGGACTTTTTTAATAATAAAATTGAGAATATTAGACAACAAACTCAAGCCACAGGATCAAATCCATCCTGGCTGCCACCCGATGTGAATGATATAAAACATAATATAACTGTAAAAGAAAGACTTGAAACCTTTTACCCACTCCCACAATTAGAACTAGAGAAGATTATCACCTCCGCAAACTGTACAACTTGCACACTTGATGCAATTCCCACAAAGTTGCTCAAAGAAGTACTACCAGCTATTATTGATCCTCTTTTAACTATAGTAAACTCATCCCTTAGTCTGGGCCATGTACCCAAAGCTTTTAAACTAGCAGTTATTAAACCTATGATCAAGAAACCAAATCTTGATGCTAGTACACTGTCTAATTACAGGCCTATTTCTAATTTGCCATTTCTGTCCAAGATCTTAGAAAGAGCTGTGGCCCAACAACTTAGTTCATATCTACATAAGAATGATATATATGAAAAATTCCAATCTGGATTCAGGCAACATCATAGTACAGAGACAGCTCTAGTCAAGATAACAAATGATCTTCTTCTTGCCTCTGATCAAGGCCACGTATCCCTGTTGGTGCTTCTTGACCTAAGCGCAGCCTTCGATACAATAGACCACAATATTCTCATAGAAAGGTTAGAAAACATGGTTGGAATCACAGGGACAGCCCTATTATGGTTCAAATCTTACTTAACGGAACGTTATCAATTCGTAAAAGTAAACAATCTAAATTCAAATTATTCTAAAGTAAGATTTGGAATTCCACAAGGCTCTATTTTAGGACCATTATTATTTACATTATACATGCTACCGCTAGGCACAGTTATAAGAAACCATGACATTAACTTTCACTGTTACGCAGACGACACACAATTGTATATTTCAGCCAAGCCCGATGACAAACACAGATTAAAGAAAATAGAGGACTGTGTAAAAGACGTGAAAGGCTGGATGTTGCGTAACTTCCTCCTTCTAAACAGCAACAAAACAGAGGTCCTGCTTTTGGGTCCAAAAGTGGCAAGAAATAAATTATCAGATTTAATTTTAAATCTAGCTGACTTTCCAGTTAAACCTGGTTCAGCAGCAAAAAATCTTGGTGTCATAATTGACCCGGATTTATCATTTGATCAACACATAGGTAGTATCACTAGGACAGCTTTTTTACATCTTCGCAATATTGCTAAGATTAGAAATGCCTTATCCCTCCAGGACGCAGAAACATTAGTACATGCCTTTATTACTTCAAGGCTTGACTACTGTAACGCACTACTGTCAGGATGCACCAGCAGCAATTTAAGAAAACTTCAACTAGTTCAAAATGCTGCAGCTAGGGTCCTCACTAAAACTAGAAAATTTGAACATATCAGCCCAGTTTTATCATCACTTCATTGGCTGCCTGTTAAATTCCGCATTGACTACAAAATTTTGTTATTAACATATAAAGCTCTACATGGGCTTGCTCCTGAATATCTTCAAGATACAATTTCCTATTATGAGCCTCCACGTTCACTCAGATCACAGAATACTGGATTTTTAATTGTTCCCAGAATTCAGAAGGCCTCAGCTGGGGGAAGAGCCTTTTCTTATAAAGCCCCCAGACTCTGGAATGATCTTCCAGAAAATGTTCGGGACTCAGACACAGTCGCAATCTTCAAATCTAGGCTAAAAACACATTTGTTTAGTTTATCTTTTGGTAGCTAATACTCCCCCATAGATAAAGGCGGCAGATCCGGGGGGTCCATGGACACAGGGAATTATAGTAAACTGAGACGCTGGTGCTGTCGTCCCGCCGCTTCTCGCGATCACTCAGGTTTGTTGACGGTGGAGCGGAGGGATGCCAGTGTTTCAGGGTGCTCCCGTGTCTGTGTGTCCTCCTGGTTCTCTCCTTTTAGTTGAAGCTGTCATAGTCATATCTGCCGGAGTCATTAGCCACACTCTGGAAATTTTCATATTTTCTACTTTACAAACACAAAACAGTTCAAAACTAATTCCATCCCTTTACATCTTTCCGAGTAAACAACTGCCCACCTGTCTGTCTGGACACTGATGGGTGACTGTCGAGACCCTCCTCCATGCTTCAGACCAGCTGCCCACGCTCCAGCAACCACCAAGTGCCTCGAAGCTGTCCCTACACTGAAGTTCTTATGGACTACTAACTATCATCACCAGTAGATTGACCAGAGGAGGATGGGTCACCCCTTGTGAGCCTTGGTTCCTCCCAAGGTTTCTTCCTCAGCTGGGGGAGTTTTTCCTTGCCACTGTCGCCCCTGGCTTGCTCACTTGAGGGTTTTACATTTGTTTTTACATTTCATGTCAAATCTTTGTCTTACTGGAATTCTGTGAAGCTGCTTTGTGACAACATCAGTTGTGAAAAGCGCTATATAAATAAATTTGATTTGATTTGATTTATACATATCAGCCTAAACAGACAACAAAGCAACGCTAAAGAAAATTGAGGACTGTGTAAAACATGTGAAGCATTGGATGTTGTACAATTTCCTTCTACTAAACAGTGACAAACCAGAGGTTCTCCTTCTAGGTCCAAAATCTGCTATAAATAAGGTATCAGACTTAATACTATATATTGCTGACTTCCCTGTTCTTTCTAGCTCATCAGCTAAAAATCTGGGTGTCGTAATTAACTCAGATCTATCATTTGATCAGCAAATAGGTAACATTACAAAGACAGCTTTCCTACATCTTTGTAACATCGCTGAGTTAATAAATGCCTTGTCCCTACCTAACACTGAAAAATTAGTTCATGCTTTTATTACATTGAGATTAAATCATTGCAATGCACTACTGTCAGAATGCTTCAGCAGAAACTTAAGTAAACTCCTGTTAATTCAAAACACAGCAGCCACAGTCCTCACTAAAACCAGAAAATTTGATCATATCAGCCCAGTCTTATCAGCCCTTCAATGGCTTCCAGTTAAATTCAGTTTCAATTACAAAATTCTTTTTCTAACGCTTAAAGCTCTGCATGGTCTCGCCCCTCAATACCTGCAAGACTTCATCACTCACTAGGAACCACCATGATTACTCAGATCTCAGGGTGCTGGCCTCTTACTAGCTTCCAAAATTCATAACACTTCAGTGGTGGTGAGGGGGGCTACAAAGCCCCTCATCTTTGGAACTATGTTTAAGTCTACGCTCAAAACACACTTGTTCTGTTTATCTTTTGGCAACTAACCTCTTCCTCTAGTTTAAGGTTATCGTTTCAGGAACTCAATGGGGAATCTTGGTAAACTCGGATGCTGTGCTCACACTCACTCTGGTTTGAGGATGGTGGGGTGGATGGATGTTGTTGTCTGAGGACGTTGTCTCTGTTCCTTCTGGTTTCCCTCCTTCCAGTCAGTCTGTTACTGTCATTACATTAATGAAAATATCCACATACACTTTTCTACTGCACTCTTCCAAACTCCATCTTTGTATTGTTTTCTTAGTAAATGGGGGTCAATTGATGGAAGATTGTCTGCTGGGTTCTCCTTTGGTCAATGCCAGACCAGCTGCTCACCTTCATTGTCAGGAACGAGGGGCGGACTGACGGAGCGGAACGCTAGCACACGCTAAAGCACAGAAACTTTAATAACGAAAAATAACAAGACAAAGATACTTTAACAGAAGGACAAGAAACGGGGATCCAAGCAGGCTAAATGGGACACGGGGAGCTAAACAGGGCAAACGGGACAGACAGACTAAATAACGAAACGACAGAGGAAATACAACGACAACGTGGAAAACAATAACGGACGAACTAGCAGAGACAGACAGACTTGAGAACACGACAGACTTGACACCGTACAAAGAACGAATGACCAACAAACAGGAAGTGCAGGAAGGGGACTTAAATACAAAACACAGACGAGACGCACCTGAGACAGATAACAAGGGGGCAGGGTAACAAATGACACAGACGAGGAGGCGGAACAAAGGCGGAGACAAGAAACAACAACAAACATAGCCATGTGCTCGCTCTAAGCACATGGCCGGACAAAACAGACTTGACGAGGGGGTGACATCCATCTACTTCTGCTAGCCTCTGAACCCTCGCCATTACCCACCATCATCAATTACACTGAAGTAGATATGGATATGGATAAGTGACACTCAGACTGATGCTTTCAGCATTGTTATTGTGGCCCCACACTGATGCCTATCACAATTATTGTGATTATTATTATTAATGGCAGAGAGGATGTTGAACATATTTCATGGGCATAACCCACATACTCAGCTCTACTGTTCCTTACAAATGTGGCACCATTGTAAAGGGAAATTAACAGGTAACTGCATTTGCATGCAGGACGATCAAACCACTTTCACTTTTGAGGCAGGGGGTGAGGGACAGGGTGAGTGGAGAAATTAAAGAACACAATGCACAGATAAACAGAACTTGTCATGAAACATTCTGCCTGATATAATGTATTTATTTTGTAATAGAGAGCATAAACATTAGAAACAAAAGTAAATTAATTTCTGAGGCTGATGGAGGGCCCCCAACCAAGATGGGCCACAGGTCGGCAGGTCCACCATTACCCGCAGTCCTACGCCCCTGCTTTTGACCACCTCACAATCACCAAACGATCGAGATGACAGGAGCATGTTACAACTCTAGGAAGACTTATGTAATTTACTCAGACTTTGGACATTTTTCTTTTAAATCCCTTGAAATATCATTTGTTGAAAGGCTGTCATAAGTCATTCAAACAGTGACTTCAGACTCAAGACTCGCCTTCAAATGACTCAGACTCGACTTGGAATCAATATTCGGGACTGATAACAAATCTTTGTTTAATGTAATTATTATTATTTTCTTATAGTATTTCTCTTGTGTTTGTTTGGTGACCTGTGTTCAGCTCCTTCCCTGCCATACGACATATAATTCATACGTGTAGCTACAGATATCTGCACTGACTAAGGCTGTAGCTAGTTCACCTGCTTGAGAGGGCTCTGTGAATCTGAAATGATCAGAAACTGAATAAAATTGTTTCCATTTTGTTAGTGCTGCGTTTGATGACTTTTGTGCTGGTATGTGTTTTGAGAAATTAGACATATTTTATTACCTGTTACACAACCCAGCCCCTCATCAGACGCCAAATCATGGCAAAGATATTTCATTCGTTAGTGTCTCATTTGTGTTGGTTTGTGCAGTTATAAATAAATCATTTGTGCCATTTTAAGTCTTGAGTTATTCAGCCATAACATTTCTAGGAGTGATGTCATGCAGCCCCTCGTCAACATCCAAATCGCACCATATTGGTCTCATCCGTTTGTGCCGATAAAAGAAGTATTTGTGCTCTTTTAATTCTTGAGTTATTGGCTAAGAAAAATGTATTTCAGCCAAACACCACAATGTCCAGATCACACCGAAGTGGTCTCATGCCTTTGTGCTGCATTGTGCTGGTAAATATAATATTTGCCACTGATTGCCAAGTCGTTGAATCATTGTGACTGTGTTATAATAGTGAGTTATCTTCATACATTTATGAGGATATTATTTTATTATATTATTCATAATAAAAATAAAACAAAGTCTTTTAGTTTTTATGAACAGGTTTTATTATTCCTTGGAAACCAGTACATATTATAACAGTTATCAGTAACACCACAGGAATCATTTTCAGATTTTACAACACTGGGCAAGAAATGGGAGTGTTGATGTGTGAAAGTTTCTGGCGAGTGTGATATCTTCCAAGATCAAACGAACATAAACATTTCGTTAATCAGCTCCCCCCTGCACAATATATAAAAGTAATTGTCATTGTAAAAAGTAATTGAAGTGATCCGCTCCCTTGGGTAAATCTTTCATTCTTATTGTGTATGTACTCAGCCATCAGTGGAATATAATAAAAAAAATCACATTAAAATAATATTAAACTATTTTTAGTTTATTTGATAAACCAGTAAATATTATAGCTTTAAATAACACCACTGCAATAATTTTCAGATTTTACAACACTGGGCAATAAAAGGGTGTGTTGATGTGTGAAAGTTTCTGGCGAGTGTGATATCTTCCAAGATCAAATGCACATAAAGATTTTTTGGAATTAATATAATAATAATAATAATAATAATGATAATAATAATAATATATGTATACAGCACTTTTTAAGAACCCAAAGATGCTTACAAGATACAATTAATGTAGCAACAGACTGACAACATAACAAAGAAAAATGAAAAAAAAAAAAAAAAAAGCACAAAAACCCCAACAAAAAGCAAAGCATTAATGGCACTGGGAGGGTGAATGCCAGGGAGAATAAGTGAGTTTTAAGCTGGGACATAAAAGAAGACAGAGTTTACTGCTGGATTTGTGACGGAAGATAATTCCAGAGACAGGGAGCAACTCTCTGGAGAGAGCCAGGTCTCCTAGGCTGTGAAGATTACAAGTGGGAATGCATAGTTGGCCAGTGGTGGAAGATCTAAGGGTCTATAGGGCTGAAGAAGGTCTGAGAAGTAAGAAAGGGCAGGTTTATTTAAGGTTTTTTGCATGTGCAACAGGATTTTAAACTGAATACAGTATTTAACAGGGAGCCAGTGAAGACTATAAAGGACAGGTGTGATGTGTTATTGTGAGCAGGTGCAAGGTGAGAAGGCAGGATGCTAAGTGCATCTGGAGCTTATGAAGAGAAGATAAATTAACACCAGAGATGAGAGAGTTACAGTAATCAAGACGTTTTGAGATGAATGCATGGATGAGTTTTTCAGCAGTAGACTGACAGAGGGATGTTTTGTGAGTGGAAGAATGAGGTTTTGACAAGGGAGTTAACATGAAGTTTAAGGGTGGAGTCAAGTATTACCCCCAGGTTTCGAACTGTGATAAAGGATATAAAAGGATATGTAAATAATAAACAACAAGGGTCCCAGCACAGAGCCTTGAGGGACACCATGTGTAACAGTGGATGTGACAGAGCAATAACCAGAGAGACTGACATACTGTATGCAATCTGATAGATAGGACTTGAACCAGTCAAGGGCAGTTCCAACAATGCCCAATGTCTTGAAAGGAGGATAGAGTGGCTTGCTGTATCAAAGGCAGCACTTAGATCTAATAGAACGAGTATACTAAGGCCACCAGTATCTGCAGTTAACAGCAAGTCATTGACTACTTTAACCAGTGCAGTTTCAGTACTGTGAAATGGACGGAAACCAGACTGAAGTGGATCAAAAAGGTTATTTGATTCCAAAAAAGGTTTTAAGTTGGTTAGCCACTATTTTCGAGAATTTTTGAAAGGAATGGGAGGTTAGAGATAGAGCAACAATTGTTTACGTTATTCTGATCAGGACTAGGTTTTTTGAGGATCGGAGTTACTGCTGCATCTTTGTAGATTGAGTGGATGTGGGAATGGAGCAATGACTGATTAATAATGGCTGTGAAGTGGGGGACCAGAGTAGGTATACAGGCTTTGGTTAGGGGTGTAGGGAGGTTTTGGTTTTAGATTTAGAAATAATTTCAAGAATGAGTGAACCAATATCCAACTCAGAAGCAGAGAAGAAAACAGGGGGGTCCAGAGGGAGAAGGGCTGAGTAATGTGGAGAAAATGTATAGGTTGTGGGATTGGTAAGTGAGTCATTAATTTGAGTTATTTTATGTTCAAAGAAATTAAGAAAAGAGTTACAGAATTCAGAGGAAGGAGCTGCAATGACGGTAGGGTGTTTAAAGAGCTTTGAGACAGTTGAAAACAACTGACGGGAGTTAGCATTACATCCTATAACCATATGGGGCAGGTAGCTAGATTTGGCAGCATGCAGAGCATCTATGTACATGTGAATATGTTGAGCATATGCATCAGCATGGACCGAGACCAGCCTGCTTCAAAGTACGGAGTTGCATTGTACAATGGAGCAGAATTAATAAAAGAAACTGTTTTAGTATTTAATGAAGCTATCGAATTTAGTGAGTCTGAAAGAACTACAGTGCCCTCCATAATTATTGGCACTCCTAGTTAAAATGTGTTAAAGGCTAAGCACCAGCTATATGAAAGTGTCAAACAAATAAATACAGTGTAATTTGAGTTCCTAACTTGTTATTTATTGATAGTCAGAAAACATGTTATTTCTTACTAATTCAAGTAATAAGGTTTAAAAGACCGTTAGTCCCCCCTCCCCTCCAATGGTATTCGGAAACTCTAATAGGTGTCTTGCATGTAACGTAGATGGTGGACAACAACTCTAGAAGTTGCACTTAATTTAATGCAAAATGTGTGTTGTTTTTGGCTGCAATAGTTTAATGTACAGTGGGGCATCTGTGCCCAAATGGCCCAAAGATCCCAAAATATCCAGAAAATAGACTAAATATGTCAACTTTAAACTGGCACTTTGGAAAGGACCATCCGCTCACTCCGTTATCTGTAGCTCATTTCACTGGCGCTTTTCCAACAATATGGGCATGTAAGGACACCAACGAAAGGTGTTCAAGAGCCTCTGTAACATGGAGGTAAACAGACACTTACTTCGCCTGTTTTAGTTGCTATTAGTTAAAGTTAGCTTGACTTGCTAAACTTGGTGGCTCAGATTATACTCGGCTACGTAGTTACATTACGGAGGGTTATAGTGTCAGATGAATTCGAGTTCGACTTCGATCACATTTACAAGAATAACGGTACCTCTAAATTTGAGTTTAGCTTATTGCTAGGCTATTGTCATTAATAATGTTGGTTATTTAGCTAGATACTGTCATAACAGTCAGTCATAACGTTTTTTTTACCGCGGTGCTGTTCAGCTGTTGTCCACCAGTGACGTCACGGTTGCATACAAGAATTTCTGTAGCGAGCTCCGGTTTTTTCCATCAATTTAATAAAATTGTCAGTTTTAAAGCAAACTAAGCTGCTATTTTCATTTTAATTCATACTTATATCTGTCAGTAACTACAATAATGTGGAATATTCATGGAGGTCCATTAAGTGGTGCTTAGCCTTTAAAAGCCTTAAAATAAATGCATTTTTTAATTGCAGAAGCATAATCTCACTCTGAAAAAAATGTGTAAAAATCAACCTTCAACTCAAGCGAAAAAAAGAAAAGAAAGAAAAAATCCTGACTAAGAAATAATTATTTCCCATAAAATCACCTGTTCCGGTTATTGGCACCCTTAACAATTTCTTGCAAATACATGTATTTGAACTATTTATGTAATTTCTACTGTAGTGTATAAAGTGGATCAAAGTACCTTTAATTAGGAATTCATCACTTCCTGTTTCCCTGGGGAATAAATATGGTGTTACACAGAGGCCCATTTGTCTTACTCACTCTTAAACATGAGAAAGACAAGAGAACACACTATTCGAGTAAAGCATACCTTGTCGACCTTCATAAATCAGGCAGTGGCTACAAGAAAATAACATCTCACCTCACTCAAATGTGATTAAAAAGATCACATTATTTAAATATTATTAAACTATTTTTAACTATTTGACTGATTGATAAACCAGTAGATATTATAACTGTAATAATTAACAACAGGCAATAATCTTCAGATTTTACAACAGTGGGCAATAAATGGGTGTGTTGATGTGTAAAAGTTTCTCATAGTAAAATAGAGTGTATTTCATCATAAAATGTATAAAATTAGGTTTCATAACAAGTTGTAACATCTTCTCCTAAGAACTCAGTAAACATTATAACGTACTGTAACTTAGGGCTGTGGTCAACCAACACTCAATGTTCTGGTGCATTATTCAGTTCCACTGCTCCCCTGTTTAATGCTGGGCCGATGATATTCCTTCCCCTCCTTCGTCGCATCAACCAAGGACTCTCTGAAACACACATGACAATATCAGACATAGACATGGAGTGGTCACTATTGTGATTACATTATGACTAAAATACTGAAATATGTAGAATTTATACACTGTTGAGACTAAGCATCAGTTGTATAAGACTTACTTGCACATGCTTCATCCTCAGGTTATTTCTGCGCAAGACACGGTCCAGTGTTGATAAGCTCAGCCTATCCATATTTTGAAATATCTCATTGTTTTCTATTATTTTACTTTGTATTTGCCGTAATGTTATGGCATTATTTTCTAGGACCATGTTCATGATTTCAGTTTCCTCTTCAGTAGACAGAAGACATTCTTGTCCACCTTGTGCTGGTAATCTTTCAGTTCTGCAATACAAACAGTAAAATACTGTAAATACTGTGTAGGAATACAATGAAATACTTGAAACATACTTTATATTTACAGTCCTACAGAACAGTCCACAGGTGATACTGTACTACTGTACTCACTGGGTACTGTACTGATATGCAGTACTGCAGTTTCTTACCTATTCTCATTTCAGAATCCGGATGATGGATGCTACAGTGAACCTGCTCAAATTTGTCTGTACTCTTTGTCCAGCCTTCCTCATTGTTAAAACATAGTTGACCCCAGTCAACTAAAGTGGCTTGGATCTCATCAGAGATTACGGTTCTTGGCCTTCCTCGTCCTCCTCCCCTTACTCTCACTCCTCTGGCTCTGGCTCTGTCTTTTTTGTCCAACGTTGGCATCCATTGCTCCAAAACAGAAGAGCTCATCTGCTGCCCTTTCATGCATCCTTGCACTCTGTCTTTCCAAACCCATATAAATAACATTACTCGCTCTGCATACTTCCATCATCATCATATCAACCGTCTCCATCCTTCCCTCACTCCTGACAATACTGCCATCCTGGTCCACTCCCTGGTCACATCCCGTCTGGACTATTGCAATTCTCTTTTATCTACTCTCCCCTTGAAGTCCCTTCATAAGTTACAACTGGTTCAGAATGCTGCAGCCCGTATTATCTCTAGAACTCCATCAATTGATCACATCACCCCTGTTCTTCAACAGCTCCACTGGCTCCCTGTTAAATCTCGCATTGACTTTAAACTCATATTGCTTACTTTTAAGGCCATACATCACCTTGCTCCACCTTACCTCACAGAGCTCCTCCACATAAACAGACCCTGCCGGACTCTTAGATTCTCCTCATCCATCAGTCTCACTGTCCCTCCAGCCCGTCTGACCACCATGGGGTCTAGAGCTTTTAGCTGCACCACCCCCCCTTCTTTGGAATTCCCTCCCACCGGACATTCGTAATATTGACTCCCTGGACATTTTAAAATCACACCTTAAGACCCACCTGTTCAGGACAGCACACAGTCTTTAGCCTAGTCCTTTGATTTTATGTTGTGGCCATTGTGTCTCAGGTACCAGTATTTGTGTGTAAATAACTGAGAAAAACTGTAACATTACTGTGTGCCACTGTTCATTCTGTTGCCGAGCAACCGTCACTTAGCCCGGCTCGCGCAGAGAGCGGTTGAGCAGAGCTCAGTCAGAGGAGCTAGACTAGTTATTAAAACCATTTCATTTAAATTAATGCTACATTTAATTGCTTTATTTCATCTCTTACGCATGGTGCATTTAGGGTTAATATTTTGTGTATTTCTTCGGTTATACTACACATGAAGTACTGGTATAATGATTTCCATTGTACTTGTAGCTTTTATAGTCTGTTAATTGTTTCAGATGTAAATAAACAATAAGCAATTTAAACAAAGCTTTAAATATTATTATAATTATTTGTTATTATTATTGTTGTCATTGTGATTATTATCAATGTTATTACTACTAATAATATGACATGAATAATATATAATATTAATAATAGTTTATATTAATAAGATGTCCTGGAAAGAGACAGAGCCATAATGGGACGGGTTGCCAGTTCTTGCTGGGTGCCCCTCTCCTGATCATGGGCAGATGGGGGAAATGCAGATATACTGTTATTTTTAAATGTTTACTTTGTGCAAACCACATTTTAATATATAATTAAATATAATAATGAAACAAATAATATAGCATTTCATTGTATGCATTTGTAATCTTTTTTGAAGAAACAAATGCAAATTTAAGTTCAATCGTGCTTTTTCATGATTCATTAATGATTTAACTGGGGAAAGACTGAAACTAAAGCATGTGAAGATGATGCCTCATGGTTTGGAGAACTTCTTCAGCAGGAGTTGAGCCACTTGTACAGCTACAGGGCAGGGTGAATGCTGATGTTTATAAGAACCTCCTATAGCAACATGCAGGTCGTTCCCTGTGACCATCTCCCAATCAGACTTGTAGCTTTACTGAGTCTGAAACTGAAAAACAAGGATATGAAAATGAAAAAAAAAAAAGGATCTGAATGTGAAAATAAGATCTATGACTGAAAAAAAGGTATGAAACTAAAAAAAATAAGATCTGAACCTGAAAACATAAAATCTGCAATTGAAAATGTTAAGATTTCAAATATAAAAATATATAGGGAAGTGAAAATTTAAAATAATTTATTTTTTCAAAAAACAATCTAAATTGTATTTAAATTGAAAAAAAAAATCATCCTACTCTTACGTTAATTTTGAATGGGTTGTTGTATTATTCAAAGTTCAATCGCAAGATTTGAACTTTCAGTTTCCGATTTTTTTTTTCAAATAAACAAAACTTTTGACCCTAATGTAGCTCCATAGCTCTCCAGCTCGCTCATCGGCCGTAAGTACAGCGCGGGATTTTGATGTGAGTCGGCAGATTGGTCTGGTTCCTGCTTTCAGGGAAAATGAGGTGGACGCTTATTTTCCAATTTTTTAACAGATCACTACCACTCTTAGTTGGCCTTAAGGCTTGTGGTCTCTGCTGCTTCAGTGTAAGGTAGTGGGCAAGGCTCAGGAGGTTTGTTCCTCTCTGTCGCTGGAGCAGAACCTGGATTATGACATTGTTAAAAGTATTATTCTTTGGGTGTATGAGTTAGTTCCAGAAGCCTACAGGCAGGATTTCAGATGTCTTACAAAAACCCCCAGTCAGACTTATGTGGAATTTGCCAGAGAAAAGTCTCTGTTGTTTGATAGATTTTAAAAATAATCTTGGGGAAAGATTGAGAGGAATAAGCAGAAACTTCTGTTTCTTCACTGATGAAGGATTGTCTACCAGTGAAAAAGAAACAATTCTTCTGCAGCTCATGACAGCCACATACTACCTACAACACAAGATGATAAACACCGTACCACTTGTTAATCTCTGGATATTTGCTGAATTTCCATCTGAAATGTCATCGCCAAATTTGAATGATTATTACTTTCTAAATACTTGGAATAAATGAAAACAGTTGGGTTTTTTTGTAAAAGAACACTTAGAAAGTAGAAACATTTACATAAACTTCCAGTTTACTCTTGAATGCCAAAAAATGTAGATGCTCACAGTTTTTTGTTTTTTTTGTACATTATATATGACTTTAGAGACATCATCTGGGACCTGCAGATGTGGATTTATATAGAACTTCACAAGTAAATGTTCTGAGTGCTCCAAATGTGTGTATTTTTATATTTATTCGAGTCTAAATGAGGATCACATGTGGTGTTTCATAGTGTTCTTTTGGGCATCGAAAATTGTGAAAAAAATACTCTCTGTAATATGAATTACTACGAATATACATTGCATGGTTTATATTTGGGCCGTGAAAAGCCACAGTGGACAATGTTAGGTTCTAACAAGTGATAATGGACACACTAGGAGTGTAACTGTCAGTCCTTTTTGAAAAAGTGGGGTAATAAATATCCAAAGTTTGAAAAATTGTGTCAAACACTGCTCCATTACCTTGAACAAGGCGATAAATGAATGGTTAGGGTGCCCTCTTGTGGCCGTTAAAAAGTATCGAGAGTTCCAGCTTCCATGTGACACCTACATCTTGCATATATCTTCTAAAATATGAAAGTTATGAAGCAGAGAATGTGAAAAGTATAAGTCTGAAATCACCAGTGGTTCATCAGAGTGTTAAAGTCTCAGAGGACTTTCCTAGTCACAGACAATCACCTGGAGCAGGACTTGAACCCACAATCCCCAGGTCCCTGGAACTGTGTGACTGTGACACTACCTGCTGCACCACTACATCACCCCAAAGATGTGTTATTTAAAATAAAAGCAGCATGGCAACAACTTACATTCTGCAGGATGTGTTGGATTCAGTTCAAAGAACAGACTGAGACTCATCCTTCAATCAGATGTAAGTGCAGTCTTTCACTGAGGTTGTGTCTTTCTTTAATAAGGAAATTAAATGTTAAACCCTTAAATCCACAGTCCACAGTAATGTTTTATTTACTCTGATAACTATATAAAACACATGTAATAATTGCTCACAATGTTTCCCAATTACTGTGGGCACAGAGACGAATATAAACTGGACTGAGACATTTTATCTGGAGGTGGCAGTAACTTTAAACCACAGATATTACATTGAACTGCAGGAAAACTAGGTTTTGCCTTTAGTTCATTATTTTATAGAGGAATATAACTTTCCTATCTCTGTTTTCCAAGATGATATTTCTTTCATTCACAGGGCTTCAGATGTGACTGATTCACACGATGAATTTTCAGGAGCGTTCACACATCTGAACTGGTCGAAAAATCTCCAGATCTGAATCCTCTTGAGAATCAGTGGGACTTCCTGGAACAATGAGTACAATGACAGGGGAGTCATCCGTGAGACTCGTCCAGTCCAGACCACATCTCAGCTGTTATTCGTGCTCATGGAGGTATTACATGCTAATAGGTTTGTCTGAGTCACAGGTGGCATTTCTTTGTTCAATGAGCTTATGTGCTGCTGTTAGAGGATTGACATTCATCACAAATTCAGTTCATGCATTTTCAGTATTTTAAACCTTATCTCATGTCATTTCTTCTTAACCATTCCACTCATTGGTTGTGATCTCACCAAAGGTTCTAGTGAATCTCTCTATAGTCTGTGTTCTGTGTTGAACTGTAGAGTTCACACTAAACTGGAGCAGATGCACAGGTGAAATTTCATGGGTTATTAAGTTGTTAACATCCTTGAAACCACATCACAGAAGCAGCTAACACATGCTGTAGCAGCCACCTAGTATACCCCAGCAATAGCTTAGCTACACCATAGCTACCACCCGAGAAATCATAGATCTGCCTAGCAACAATTTAGCTACAACCTCTAACACCATAACTTTGACCTAGCAACAGTTTTACATTACACAAGGGAGATTTGTATTGAATGTTCAAGCTCCTCTCAAGATGGGGGGTGGCTCACCACTTTAGAACAAATTTCATGAGAAAAGAACGTTTGTCAGTGCAGGATCACAGAGACTTTAAGTCTTTCACTATCACAGTGGAGGTACAGATTAATGCAGACAGTGTGACAGGGCAGACAAATAGGTGGAGTCTCTGTTTTGCTCCAGTGTCAAGACAGTGAGTTCCTCTTTCCAGTCTCAGTTTTATCCAAGGCTTCCTCCCGTTCAAGGGAGATTTTCCTGTCACTGTGGGACGCACTCGGGGTTAGATAGATAGATAGATAGATAGATAGATAGATAGATAGATAGATAGATAGATAGAATCTTTATTGTCACATACAAACTTATACAGGTACAACATTGCAGCGAAATTGGCTTCCATCTGTACACTCACAGAAACAGGGGTTAGGTGTGTGCAACAGACGCGACCGCAGCAGGTTACCCGCGCCATTGTACTGTTAAAAGAAACAGTTGGAATTACATCGGGGAAGTGGTGGTAATAAAAAAAGAAGTTCCCATACTGTGCTTAAGACTGTGTGTGATCTTGAAAAAAACAACACCTGTAGCACACAAGCAATACACACACATATACTTTCAGTTACGTGGACAAGAAGCAGTAGGAGGTGTGTTCATGGGTGGGGTGGGGCTGGGGGGCAAAGTTCAGTCTGTGAGAAAGTCTGCAGGATGGAGTAGCAATCACTTGTCCTTGAGACCGCAGTTCAGACAGGGGAGGGGTGCAGCCAGATATTCCCATAGCAACCGTTCCTCCGGGGGAGTTTGACTATCAGCAGCTCGAGGCCACTGATAGCAGGGGCAGCCAAAACAGATAAATTCAGTTTGTTAGAATCAGAGACCTGAAGCTAATTTGTGCTAATAGTCCCTCTGATTCAAAGTTCCATTTTTGCACTGGTCTTTCAAACGTTCAAACTTGGAGTTCAAAACCATTAGTTGCTCCATGATGGAATCCAAGCTTCTACACACAGTCACAGTCTGTGTGCCAACGGCTCTGCCCATCCCATCAATCATGTTGGTCAGTTTCCTTGGACTGTTTACACCTGACCCAACTCAATGTCCGAATAGGTATACAACTTCAATGTCCTCAATGGTAAGAGGCGCCACGCGCCACCTCTCCCATCCACCCATGGCATATCCAGCCGACGTCGTTCCATCAGGGCAGGCGGGCTCCCCCAAGCCCAAGCTTCTCCTTGAGAAGATGGTGTCAATAGCATTAAGAGTTGATCAGTTGACCAGTTTATCAATTCCATTTCTAATTTTAATTTGAAGAGCGGTGCTAAGAGAGACTCTGATGGTAGACAAGACAAGACCAGAGAAGAAATTCGACTGCCTCCCACGAGAGCAAGAGAGAGACCCAGTATTCTGTAAAGCTGCTTTGTGAAAACACCTGTTCTAATAACTGCACTATACATGAAACTGAACTGAATTTAACTGGAAATAATTAATTGAGGGAGAATATTTTCCAAATAACAATAATAACCCTTCCCACTTTCTTTATCATAATCTCAATTCAATGAGCTTTACTGACATGACCACATCAGAACATCAGGCGTACATAGCTCTAGGGTCCTGGGGTTGTGTGTTCGAGACCTGCCTCGGGTCTCTGTCTGTGATGAGTTTGGTGTGTTCTCCTTGTGTCTGTGTGGGTTTCCTCTGGGTGCTGCAGTTTCCTCCCACAGTCAAAACACATATGTTGGTAGGAAGAACGGCCATGATAAAGTGTCTGTAGTTGTGAGTAACTGGTGCCCTATCCAGGGTGTGTTCCTGCTTTTGTCGCCCAGTGATTCTGGGTAGGCTTCAGACCAATGAATGAATGTCTTTGGAGACTTAAGGCTAATGCATGTCAGATAGATACATAGGGTGTTTCAAATCAGTTGCTGTGGTAGTCATGTTGTTTGCTAATCTGCTGCTAAAGTGGTCTTCTTACTCAGGATTTGCTAAGCTGTTGCAAGGGTGTTACTATGGTATCCAAGGTGCTTGCCAAGTTGTTGCTTTGTATCAACCGTGGTTGTCACTTTTTATCAGCAGTGGTTGTCATTCTCATTACCAGCTTACTAACACATCTAACACAATTACTATGGCATCCATAGACACAGTTTTCGTGCTGCTACGATGTTCCTTGTGTGTCCCTGACTGTTGGTTGGTGGTTGCTATGGTAACTGTGGTGGTTTATATTGTATCCATGTTTGTTGTCATGGTGTATCATTATATGTTCTACCTTAGACTCATAGAGACTTTTGATTTGAAGCCACTTGTAAGAAGCTCTACTCACAAACTTTGGCACATCCTGGATCACATTCTTAATAAAGTTTAGATCTCACACTTGTGTTAGAAAATACAAAAGAACGATCTGGTGTTTTTATATCTAGTTAAAATATATTCATATAAAGTTCTGATGAAGGTTGTTGTAGGAACTGGAGGCAGATTGAATGCTGGGAATTTATTGAGGCTCAAATCACAATCAGAGTAAACACAAAGAACAGATAAAAATAATAAAAGCTGAAGAAGTAAAGCCAAGAGAAACTAACCAGAGAATCACACCATCCTCAGGATTAAAGAAGCCTCTGGTAAAGAGCTGCAGATCACTCTCTCTGTGTGTGGACACTCCTCTGGTCAGGGTTTGTGTTGATTTTCTGAGTGAAAATGAGTGACTGCTCCTCTACAGAGAACACACCTCTGCATGGTTTAATACACACTCTCTGTAGAGCAGGGGCTCACGTATTTTCATTAATCTGATTACAACATCAACATCACGTTTCATCTTATCAGAGGGTGCACCAACGTTTACACTCACACACAGGTTTGATTTGAGAAGAAAACATGGGGCATTGCGACCACTGCAACTTCCCTCAGATTGTTGATCTGCTTAAGGTCCTGATAAACCTGCAGGATAACACACTTATCCACTCCTGCATACACCTGAGAGAGAGAGAGAGAGAGAGAGAGAGAGAGAGAGAGAGAGAGAGAGAGAGAGAGAGAGAATGTAATCAAAGTAGTTGATAAAGTTCCCAGCTCAGGCGTGATCACTACTCTACACCAATGAAAGCCCCTGCAGGAAGACCCTGAACTCTACATATGCCCACAATTTAAAAATAATGATGTTTTATAACATTTACACTGTTGTTACATAGTCATTTAAATGTGTGCTTATGAACAGATGTTATAACACCTGTAATTAGAATTAATTATCAGCAGCTCTGAAAGCTTCAGCCAGATATTAGGGGGCATTATGTACACCATATAACAGGTTATATATTAAATACATTTTAATAAAAATGTTTGTCCTTAACTGTGAAATATATTAGATTTTTCTTCTCAAACAGCAAATTCTTAACTATAATATTTATCTTGTTTACACATTCATTAAAAATGGACAAACCATAATCAAACATAAACATTAAATACACCTTAATTCTGTAGTTCCGTCCTGCAACAACTTGATCCTGGTACGTCAGAGCATCAAAACTAGAATAATGATGTCCTGTTTTCTTTTCAACTTCAGGCTGAAGCTGAAATGAAAAAAATGTAAAAATATTACAGCAATAAAAACAAGATTAAAGTAGAATTAGGTTTCATAAACACTCACAGTTAGGAGTTAAGTTACAGATAATACACAGTCCTCCTTCATGTTTCATAATAATTAACAACATTATTACATTATTATTATTGGACACTTTTTAAAATCCAAAAATGTGCTTCATTCTGAGTGAGAACACCTGCTTGAAACTGAACTCTGTGTTGACAGTGTGTTTAATCTCTACACAGAAATATGAAGGGAACCAGGACGCTGTGTAGCAGCTGCACCTGAGCTTAAGGTTGACATTCTCAATGCTGAGTATGGCCTAGAGAGGTACAACATCCCCCAGGACCAAGATGAGGCTCAGTGGACCTGTGTTCTCTGGAGTGATGGAGCTCCATCCAGTTCCTTTGTGAATAATTCAGTTTTGTGCATCATTTCCTCTGCCTTCAGGAGGTTAAATATGGCAAAGTTCCATTTAAACCTTATCATTATCATATGTAACTCTTTATAAACTGTAGTATATGATGTCATTAACTGAAGTCTGGACTCATGAGATCATTGTCAGTGGGAGCTCAGAGTTACAGTGCGTTATGTTTACAGTGTTATTATATACAGATGTTATAAAGCATTATAAACCTGACTTCATGAAGTCATACTTGTTTAATAAAGTGATTTTGCATGGAATAATTACAATATAAAAATGGTTAAATAAATGTGATAGTGTAGTGGCACTCTGTATCTTACAAATCCCTTTGTACCATTTTTGGCAGCCAGTCTAACAACCAGTATTTGAAAAACGTGAGTGAGACTGAATCTTCTTTTGAAGGCTTACTTATAAAACACAAAAATAGACATTACACTAGACTCAATATGGCTTGGTCAAAAAACTATATTATATATATATATTTTATCCCTTTTAAAGTTTATACAGCACTAAATTATTCATTTTAGAAATTACAATCATTATAAATTCTTATTAAATTATCTTCACATATTTTAACCTTTTTAACTAAATTATTACAACAAATGAATTAACCCTTAACTGGCTCTTACATATTTACATGTTTATAAAGCTGTATGAGCTTTGGAGCAGGTGATAACTGTTTTGATCCAGATTAGACACAAGGTCAGTAAAATCAGTATTAAACTAGAACACAGTAAGGGTTTTAATCCTGAGTGGGTTACAGACAGCGGAGGATGAAGCATTTACAGAGCATAAATGAATAAAGAAATATATTCACCTTCTTGCAGATCTCAGTCACAGTTTCATCCGCATCCTTCCATTCACTCCATTGTCCACATTTTGTAGTTTCTGGAGCTGCCATTGTGTTTGAAGAGAGTTTTTCAGGAGAAGTGAAATCTCTGAGTGTAGTGAAGTTTAGAGTGAGTTAAACCTGCTGTAAATCTGTATTTATATCTGCATCATTGTCACTATCACCTTTATCACTCAGTACAGGAGCCAATCAGAATAAACCACACCCCGATCGTGCCTTAGTTCCCTGTAAAACCTGTTTCTCCAGCTTTTTGGATGAAGGCTTTTTTTTCTTCTTAAATATATCATCTACAGAAAAGTGTTCTTTAATCTTTGGTCAAAATCATGTTTAAATTTTTCACTGTGCCTGAGGCTGAATCCCTGTTTGATTGACAGAGAAATGAGCGAATCAGCGATCCTTTGGTGTAGAGATCTGTGGGAGCATTAAATTTTCGTTCTGTTCTGAGTTGAACCGGAGACTTTCTTAATCCTCTTAGCGGCACTTTCTTTGTTAAAAACGACTAGCGACAAATGAAGCTTCTATTTCGGGTGGGTTTTTTTGTAGCTGCTTGTGTTTGGCGACTGACTTCTATCACTCTAAGGTGGTCACAGCCCCCTGCTCTAACTGTGTGTGTGTTCACTACCTCTAGTGTGTGTGAAGAAGTGCTCACTAGAGTGTGTTTGTGTGTTCATTACTACAGGTAGGTCAAATGCTTAGAAGCGTTTTCCCTAAGGGAATCAATAAAGGTGTCTCTTCTTCTTCTAGAAAAATCATTGTTGAAAAAACATTGTATGCTGCCGCTATTAACCAGGGACACACTTTAGGGTAGTCTGGGGTGAAATTTGTTTTATATTTATAACACATTCAAACACTCACCCGGTCATTCACAGACTCACCCAGTCACTCACACCTGTGGACAGTCTCACACACTCACCCGGTCAATCACACATTCACACCTGTGGACAGTTACACACTCACCCAGTCACTCACACCTGATGCTTTCACACACTCACGCAGTCACTCACACACTCACACCTGTGAACAGTCTCACACACTCACCCAGTCATTCACACACTCATTCTGTCACTCACACACTCACACTTGTGGACTGTGTCACACATTCATCCAGTCACTCAAACACTCACATCTGTGGACAGTGTCACACACTCACACACTTTGTTTTATATTTATAACACACTCAAACACTTACCCAGTCATTCACAAACTCACCCAGTTACTCACACACTCACCCAGTCACTCACACCTGTGGACAGTTTCATACACTCACTCAGTCACTCACACACTCACCCAGTCACTCACACACTCACACACACACACCTATGGACAGTTTCACACACTCACCCTGTCACTCACACATTCACACCTGTGAACACACACTCACAAACTCACACACTCACACCTGTGGACAGTTTCACAGACTCACACAGTCAGTCACACACTCACCCAGTCACTCACACACTCACCCTGTCACTCACACACTCATCCGGTCAATCACACACTCACACTTGTGGACAGTTTCACACACTCACCCTGTCACTCACACCTGTGTACAGTTTCACACACTCACCCAGTCACTCACACACTCACATCTGTGGACAGTTTCACACACTCACGCAGTCACTCACACACTCACACCTGTGGACAGTCTCACACATTCACTCAGTCACTCACACACTCACACCTGTGGACAGTTTCACACACTCACTCAGTCACTCACACACTCACACCTGTGGACAGTTTCACACACTCACCCAGTCACTCACACACTCACACCTGTGGACAGTTTCACACACTCACCCAGTCACTCACACCTGTGGACAGTTTCACACACTCACCCAGTCATTCACTCACTCACCCAGTCACTCACTCCCTCACCCAGTCACACACACACACACACCTATCGCCAGTTTCACACTCTCACCAAGTCTATTACACCTGTGAATTTTTTCACATGGTCACTCACCTGAGGACATTTTCACACACTCAACCAGTCTGTTACACACACACACACCTGTGAACGATTTCATTTAGGCACACACCCACTTACAGCACCCTCAACCCCCTCCCAACCATCCAACACACACACACACACACACACACACAGTTGATCCCAAGTAGTGCCCAAAAACACTCTATGCCAATAACCACCAAAGATCCAACTGGGCTTCGATAATTAGAGCCCAACTGCACAGTAGAGATGGGGACTCTAGCCTGAGACGTGGATGGAGGTGATAAACATGCTGTGTGAGGCATCGCTCCATCCCCAGCAATCTCCAATATTAATCAGTGTAAAGCAGATTAAAAATCTGACACTGGAATGTGTTAGCTTTAATTGTTATATTAGACAAACATTTATCTCCAAAACAGTAATTTTACAAAAGGAAAACCCTTTAACTTTCACTGGAAGTGAATATAAAATATTGAATTACAAGTAATATTGGAGCATTTCTATTGGTTCATTCATCATGAAACTTTCACACAGTGTGAAGGACTTTTCAGTTGTTCTTATAGTAAACAAACATCACTATACATCATTGTACTGGCTTGGTTAAATGATTTAAATTACACACACACACACATACATGTAACAAACAGCATGTGTTTTATCACTTAAGGCATGTACCACAGCATAAATAACTGGTGAATATTAATGGAGAAATGTAACTTTGATTGAGGCACTTTGGACAGTACATTAGTATCAAAAATGTGAGCGGAACACTGTAAGGAGTGAAAAATTCACGATCGCTAGCTAGCAGCACACACTAAAGCTAGTTAACGCTAGCCTTATCATTTCCAGCTTTGGCAAATTCCCCACCTAAAGTCATACATGGCTGTGTTTTCGCACTGAGCAAAGAGCTTCGAGGTGGCGCAGTTATGCTTTGCAGCTGCCTGAGGAGGAACGGCTTCATTTTGTTATGAGTAAATGAAATACATTTGACTTGTTTTTCTGCAGCGCGTTTGCCACTGGTTAGCTTCGATGCTACACCAATTCAGTACTATATTCTAGCGAAGGAATTTGTGATGCTGATGGTACATCTTTTGTAAATGTGCAGAGGCACAGAGTTCAGCTGATAAGAGGGAAAAAAATGGCTTGTAGTAATGTTTGGGTGCTCTCTGCTGCTTTTAAGCACTCATCTGAAGCACATATTCATGGCTGTGTTGTTCCAAAGCAGTCCGTATCTTTGCTAAATAAATACCACCATTAACAAATGATTCAGTTGGTCTCACTCATGTGGTGGGGGCAAATGGGCCATTATCTCTGACAGTGGGGAGAGGATTTAATAATAATAATAATAATACATTATAATTTTGTCGCGCTTTTCAAGAACTCAAAGACGCTAACAATAGTTAATACATAGATCACATTCAAAAACATACAAAACAGCAAATACAGAATACAACACATTAACAAACAGAACAAGCATGAAAGTTTGAGGAGTATTATAAGTAAGGGAGAAAATATATTTTTGAGGTTTGATTTGAATATAGAGAGAGTTGGAGAATGTTGGACTGAAGGGGGAAGAGAGTTCCAGAGTCACGGAGCAGATCTAGAGAAAGTGCGATCTCCGTAGCTGTGAAGGTTGGAAGGAGGGACAGTGAGCAGCCCGGCTGAGGAAGACCTGAGTGTGCGCATGGGTTTGTAGGGATGGAGAAGAGCAGACAGGTGTGAAGGAGCAAGGATATTTAGAGCTTTGTAAGTGAGCAGAAGTGTTTTGAATTGAATACGGTACTTTATGGGAAGCCAGTGAAGATGTTGGAGAACAGGTGTGATGTGTTGGTGAGGGCGAGTGCGAGTGAGAAGGCGGGCAGCAGAATTCTGAACAATCTGAAGTCTGTGGACAAAGGAAGAGCTAATGCCAAAGAGATGAGAGTTGCAGTAGTCTAAACGGGTGGAGATGAAGGCATGAATAAGGATTTCAGCAGGAGATTGAGAAAGAGATGGCCTGATTTTAGCAATAATACACAGATGAAGACATGACGTTTTGATTATAGAACTGATGTGGGCACCAAGTGAAAGAGTTGAGTCGAGGATGACACCCAGATTACAAACCAGGGAAGAAGGAGATACACATGAATTATCAATAGAGAGAGAGAGACAGGGAACTAATTTTTTTGAGAATTGATTTGGAACCGATTAGCAAGAGTTCAGTCTTGTTACTATTTAACATGAGAAAGTTGTGATTCATTTCCTGATTTCTGAGAGACAGGTTTCTAGCTGGTCAAGAGATGGGTTATTAATGGATTTAGTACTAAAATAAATCTGAATGTCATCCGCATAGCACTGAAAGTTGAGATTAAAATGACGCAGGATATGTCCAAGGGGAAGAATGTATACAATGAAAAGAAGGGGCCCAAGGACGGATCCTTGAGGTACCCCTTGAGTAACAGGAGAAGTGTAAGAAGTGTGACCAGAAAGGGTAATGAACTGTTTTCTGTTAGTTAGTTAGATAGAATGTGAACCAATCCAGGGAGGAACCATCAACGCCCAGCTCCCGCAGCCTGGGCTGACAGGATTTCTCACCTGTGTTTCAAACCTATCCCATGAATAGTCAATGTGTGAGCCGCAGGTACTGAGAAAAACAGTGTCACATTAGATTCATAGCAATAAAGAAGAAAAACTAAATAAAATGTCAGAAAGCTGTAAACACCAGTGTATAGATAAACCCATGTCTACAAAGTTCAGAGCTCTAAAGAAAACTTCATAAATGTTCACAGTGTGTTTTTTCACTATTATATAAAAAGAGTAAAATGATTAAATGATTAAAACAATTTAAAATGATACAATAAAAGAAAAGAAATAAAATGCCGTTATAGAAATTAAAGTCCAGAATATTTTAAACTGAGCTGTAGCTGCGCAAACAGGAATGTTTCAGTCATATCCCGCAGGTGGGATAGCCGACCTCAGGGGGTTAAGAAGTCTTAAGTAGCAGTCTGTAATAATGATGCAAAGCTTTTAAAATGGGAACTCCAAATTAGGTTGAAAACAGTGGAGAGAGCTTTCTGCCCCCTCTCCCTCATTCGCAGACGTGAAGCTCAACCAGGTTGCCAGTCTGAGGAAAACTGAACCTACACAAATGACAGCAAGGTTTAATATCTTTGAATCATAATAGCTGAAAAGAATGTATTATAATCAACATATTTACACAGAAACGTGTTCAAAATTTCTTAGCCACAGCCAAGAAATGTCACCTGCAGGAGTTTGGACAGTGGAGAGACCTCTGAACACTGAAAAGCAGGAAAAGAGATGAAGATCTGCTCTAAACTTCAACAACAACCTACAATCGTCTTCATTTTTCCACCCTTACTTTAGTGTTGTTAAATGCCTTTCATGTTTTCTCATTTTTAATTGCTGTGTTTCGCTTTGCGCAACCGCAACCCTGAACTGGACAAAGGTTACAGACAATGAACGAATGAATGAGTGTTCTAGATTAAAATTGTGAACATTGCCTTTAAGAAAAGGGTAATGTGTCTCTTCTTGTTTCTAGTGAGACTCTGGCACCTGCATTTTGAATCGGCTGAAGCTGTTTAATGGTCTTTTTTGGAAGTCCAGTTAAGAGACCATTACAGTAATCAATGCTAGAAATAAAGGCATTGATAAGTTTCTCCAGCTCTGGTTTAGTCAGAAAATCTCTAAGCTTACTGATGTTCTTAAGATGGAAAAATACTGATCTAGAAACCGCTTTAATATGAGGCTTAACCTGATCCGAGTCCATTAATACACCAAGGTTTTAAGCTTATTCTTTAGATTTGAGGGCTCTCAAGTCCAGATATGCAGCCAATCTGTGTCTCACTGTTGTTCCCAGATAGAATCATCTCTATTTTATTTTTATTCAGCTGCAGAAAGCTGTGTCAAATGAAGTTTGAGAGCTGCTCAAGGCACGTACAGTGAGTGAAGGGAACACATTTGGGGACAGGGCAAAGTAAAATATTATAGTTTGACAAAGTAGTTCAAACCTGTAAGACAGGAAGTAAACCACTTGTCAAACCAAAGCAAGAGCTGCCATCAGTTGTTTTTTCAGCAGGAATCCAGTGTTGATGTGTTCCCAGTCTTTGATTTATATCAAAATTCTTTATGTAAATAAGTGAATGCAGAGGAGGTTTTCACTTCACGTTCAGGCCTGATGTACAACATACATTTAAGACTACACTAATGATACATTAAACTGTTTGTTCCTCGTAACAAAATACTTTAAATTCTTTCAGGTTCACACTAGTTTTTAAAGTGAGCTAAGATTTCTTTCCTGAGTGTCAGTTTAATTCAACATTGCCAATTCTAACGACTGCTGCAAACTCCACAAAGCCAAGAATACATCTGGTGGCCCTGGCTACACTCTGCACACTGCACATTATGATCAGACTCAGAATCAAGCCTATGTCCCATTTACTGAATGGCAGCTATTTTATGAAGAAATGTGTCTTTAGACATGAGACATTTCATTGCCAGTGGGGCTTGGTACAGCCTTAGTCACCAGAGAGGCCAAGGTGGATTTACGGTTATCGATAGGTCGCAGGTGGTGTGTGTGTTTGTGTGTGTGTGTGTATGTGTGTGTGTGTGTGGTGCATATGTGCAAAATAATGGTATAAAATAGAGATCTTACAGAGCTTTAAAAATATACATAAAATAAAAATAGACATTTAAAAATAAGCTCAGGATAAATTAGAGATATTTACAGAGGCACAAATATAACAATGGAAGGTGTGAAAAGAGTTGGACCGTAGACAGTGAAGTTGGGGATAAGGCAGAGTGCAAAATATGCAAAAACAGAGCGGGAGGTATTTATGAGTTATTAATATCCAGTGTGTGATGAGTGAGTGAGTGTTGTGAGTTTTGGGGGTGAGGGTGTAAATTCTTGGTGTATTTTCCACAAGGCCGCAAACTTTGAGAACCAAGTCAGTGATATTTTTAAGGCACCACCATTGAAAGGGACAGAAATCTGAGTGCCATCCATATAACCAGGGTATGATCATAGTCTTGTATCATTTGCCCCAGGAAGAGCAAGTGCAGAAGTGATCTGATCAATCTAGATCCTAAATTCTGGTTGAAATGTTGTGGTCCTTTATTTTGACCAGGTCTAAGGTGTGTCCAGTTCTGTGTAGGTCCATCATGTTCTGTCCAAACCACTCACAAATGGCAGAGAATTCCTCAGCGTTACTGTCTCCGTGTTTATTAAAGTCACCAGCAGTGAAACAGATCAGATCAGTGCACAACAGTTTCCAAAAGTCACCAATAACATGCAGGTAAATGATATTTAAGAAGTGTCACATTCCACCCTGGTTTCCAATTTAGTTCTAGTTCTAGTTCTAGTTCCACTGGAGTAATTTTCTTTGTTTTATCATGTTTTTTTCTGGTGATTTGATCTCATTTCCTCCTGTTTCTCCAGCCACATTCTGCACCTCTTTCTGTCTCCATGTGATAGCTGCTGGCACTGAAGAGAGTCTCTGAGGAATGTGGCTATTCCTCCAACTTTCCCTCAGAGATGCACTCTTAAAAATAAAGGTGCTACAAAGGGTCTTTGACTGATACCAAAGAACCACTTTTGTTCCATAAAGAACCACGAGTATGAAGAATCTTAAAGAACCGTTTAAAAATCCATCATTTGATCTTAAGGTTCTTTACCCAGTGAAATGTGTTAGTGAAACCTGTTCTTTATGGAACCAAAAGTGGTTCTTCTGTGGCATCTCTCAAAGAACCATTTGTAGCAGCTTTATTTTTAAGAGTGTTGTGCATTTACAATGTTAGGAGGAGACTGTAATAAATGTGCTGCTCCAGTGGATGGACTCAGGTTTGTTATAAAAGCAAAGAGCTCATGAGCAACAATAAAATCAGTGATTTAAAACACCGGGAGGAGAGAGTTACCAGTGTGTGAGGGTCTGTGTGTGTGAGAGAGTATGTGTTTGTTGTTTATAGTGTGTATGTGTGTGTGGTTGTTGAGTGTCTGTGTGTAGTACGTTTAAGGGTCTGTGTGTAGTGTGTGTGTGTGTGTGTGTGTAAGATGGTATTTGTGTACTGTGTGTTTGTGTTCTACTGAGTACACCTGCACACTTAAATATGATGGTTCTACAAGGGTTCTTTCATAAAGAAAATTGTTCCACATAAATCCCTGATCATCTTCAGACTGATGGAGAATGTGATGTAGAAGATTCTTTATAGCACCTTTCAGTAAAAGGTATATGACACCAACAATGTTTCCTTAACTGTAACAAACTTGACATCGTAACAATAGAGGAACCCTTTTTTGGTGCTGTATAGACCCCTTTCTAAAAGGTGCTGTAGAGAACCATCAATCTGAAGACCCCCTTCACAGTGTAAAGGAACCTTTAATTATGCAACAGTTCTTTGAGTGTTTAGGGTTCTATATAGAACCATCGTTTAAAGAATGATGACTGATTACCTGTGTGTGTGTGTGTGTGTGTGTGTGTGTGTGTTGGCTGTCAGATGGGTGCAGAGAGTATTTTTTTATTGGGGTGACTCCAAACGTTACACTATTTCTAGGTGAGGACACACAGGGGTTGTTTGCTACTGTACTTAAACATTCTTCTTCAAAATAAAATTGTGACGACAGCAAATTATTTAGATTTTTTATTGAATATGTTGAAATTTAGCTTGAGGATTAAATGTACATTTGGCTGCATACGTTGCATCCAATCACAATGCAAACACACCGTCCAGCTCCTCTGAAATTGCACAGTAGATTCAGATGGAAAATACATGAATGGAAAACAGGACTACAGCTTTGATTTTGTGAAGCGTGTGAACTGTGATCAACAAACTGAAAGTAAACCGCTCTCCACCACCGACAAACTAAACTGGACAATACTGTGACTGTGGCCACGTCACTAGCTGCACTAGGTTATTTTTGATGGCACCCTGGTTGAGAAAGGCAGGCTTTGAAAGTTGCAGTTTGGAGAAATAGAGAGAGTCTGACACTTGTCTTTCATGCGTCCTGAAGGAGGGTGGGTCGAGTCTAGCTGTACTTACAGCTCAAAGGGCTCGAGGTACAGATCGGCTCTGGACCATTACCATAAGGTCAGGAGGAGCTGGGTTTAAAGGCTTTAAATCTGATGCAGGCTGCTACAGGAAGCATGTGAAGGGAGCACAGCAGCAGAGAGACATGAGTGAACTTGGGAAGATTGAAGTCAAGTCGTGATGCTACATTCTGGATCATTAAACTGATTAACAAAGATTAACAAGGATCAAAAGCACAGGCAACATAAGAACACCAGCTATTTCCTGCCATCATTTTTCAGTGCATTCCTGTCATAGAGGAGGTTGATGACAGATCACAGTAAGAATGCTGCTGCCAAAGCTCCACTAGCCTAGCCTCCAAGTACTCAGTCCACACATCACGTTGCCTTTGCACCATTGTTTTGTGACACATACTGACATGTGGAGTAGATCTGCAAAGACTTTTGGGAAAACAGGTCGTGACGTTGAGAAATTGGCTCGTAGACTGTTCACACTGAGACAAGTGACCAAAATATATGTCAGAAATCCCTCTGATCACCCGGCTGGTCAATCAGAGCTCGTTTGGGTTAATCGGACGTCAAACGTCAGAATTCGGGCCGATCCTGAAATCCAGTCCCATACGACCATATTGTGATTAAGATCAGGCTAAAATCACACAGTGCACGCCCGGCTTTAGATACAGAACTAAATAAAATTGGTACCTTTAGGTTTCAGAACAGAGAGCCTGCCTCAAGAGAAAGGGGTGGGGCCGGTCACACTGAGTTATGGAAAAATAAAACTAAAAAAAGCACAAAATAGTGACCTCTATTAAGCCACATTAATTTACACATTAGTTTACTTTTGATTACAGGTTGATCATTTCAGTAGAGAGCACTTGTGAACAGTAGGATATGAGAAAATAGTGATATTCCTTGGGCATTGTTTTTGTACATTAAGCCACATTAAGTGTTTCAAAATGTCCCTAGTGCCCTACTCTGCCCTCTCTCTTGCTATGGACACACTCAGTGATTCTCTAAGAGAAGGAACAGCGCACAGCAGAGTTTACAGTTCACTCACAGACCCCCACAGCTCGCTGGGTGAAGCAGACACCTGCTGCTGACCACTGTGACCCAGGGCTCTGCTTTATCCAACGGCTTCGCCTTTTATTGCTGCGCCCACTGCTAATCAACACACATTTGCATGTTGTTCAGCCCAAAAATGGAAACAAAAAAATCAGTAGTAGGTGGCGCTATTTAATAATATGTAATCTACATTGTGAACTCAACAGTGACATTTTTTACATTGGTACATGACACAGCTAATGTCACTGAACTCTGGAAAAAGTGGTAATTACGGGAGGATGATCAAATTTGGTAAAGTGATTAATTATAATAAAATAAACCTTTATCCATTAAATTCTTGCATGGGTTAAAATGCCAATTGTGACAGCACTAATTGTTGTGTGTTTGTGTGTGTGTGTTAAGGTCAGAGAGAGGTTGTGTCAGTGTGTTGTTGTAGGTCTTCATTCAATAACTGCAGGGACACATAAGTGTTTTCCCTTTGTGCTTTTGTCTGTGTCATATATCAGGAAAAACAGATCCAGTTAAAACTCATTGCTGAGTCTCACCATTGTGTTAAGCTCTGAGTCCTGGTTAGAGTCACTGACTGGGTGTGTGTGTGTGCTGGGCCGAGTTCTGTTTGGGGTTTCTTCAGTGTTTGGTGTTTCAGTGAATCAGGACAGTGCTGCCTGAGTTCCCATAGCGCCCCCCTGTGGGTAATCTGTGTACTCAAAGACCAAATGACTTTCACTGATTATAAATGGACTTGTTGATTTTGTTGTGGTCGCAGTTTAAATGAGTAAATGTTCCTTTAACTCACATTGATCGTGTGTGATATGAGACGGGGAGAGTGCAGAGCTACTTTAATCATTTGTTTTGTTTATTTTTAGTTTTTAGAACTTATACTAAATAATAAGTAGAAACTGTTTGTTTGAAGTGCTTTACTGAAAATGGGTGGAATAACTATAATAAAAAGTAATGACGGAAAAATAACTACAAGAAAAGCCAAAAAAGGAGACTCCAAAATGGTGGACTCAAATTACAGAGCTCATTTTTTCCTTAAACTGATATTTCACTTCTTGTCTATAGCTTTATTTATTTTTCTTCTGCTTTTTTGTTACGGTTTTATTCTCTGATCTAATGATGTTCCACGACCCAGTTACAAATTAATATTCAGTCACACACTGAATCCTGCAACATGTAAAAGGCAGTTAAAAGTTATTTTAGTTTGTTGTTATTGGGTAATTGTCCATGAATTTATTCTCTGTCTGTGATTAATATTAAAGGGAGAATCATGTCAGTGGTATATTTTTCCTTTAAAACATCAAACTGATATCTGTGAATAAGCTTCAGTGGAAACACTACAATCACAGAGTCACTGCAGGAGATTAAACTGAAACTAGAGGGCAGCACGGAGACAGGTGTCAAATGCTTCAAAACATTAAACCATTTACCAACACAACTGCTCCCACTGTGTTAAAGCTGCGGAAAGCTTCGTAATGGACACCACTAGTTTTCTTTCTGTTGTCTTTCCTCTTCTTTTATCTTTGTTTTGTTTTCTATTGTGTGCTCAGTCAGAGCTGGTTAGTGCTGAGGAGCTAAAACGTTCACATTCTTCTGTGTGGTGTTTTCTGAGTCTGAGTCTGTTTATAACCACTGAGGATGTAGCTCTGATGCAGGATCCTGTATGAAACTGTAGATAAATTACACCTGAAATATTCTTTAGTGCTCAGGTGTCTTTCATAACTACATTAATGAAAGCATGGGAATATAGATAAAGGAGGATGGAGGAACAGGAGGCAGGGTGAATGCTGCGAGTTTATTGGGACTCAAATCAGAATCAGCAACATCAGAGTAAACACAATGTGTGAAAAAAAAACAACTCACGGAAACAGCAAATAAAGAACAGTGTTAAAATTCAGAACAAAGACAGCCACGAGAAACCTATCATCCCACCACCCTCAGGATTAAAGGAGCCTCTGGTAAAGAGCTGTAGATCACACTCTGTGTGTGTGGACACCCCTCTGGTCAGATGTTGAGTTGATTTTCTGAGTGAAAATAAATGGTGTTGGGGAGGTGCACACTCTGTAAAGATGTTTAGACACAATTTCTACTTCAGACACAGAACAGTGCCCTTATTTTTCAGCTTTTGGAACATCAACAGAACATGGACATCTGAGCAAGGCACACCAACATTTACACACAAGTAAATTTGGGCATTGGGTCTGATTTTGCCTTCATCAGATTGAGGGACCCATTACTCTCCTTAAAAACATATAGCTGAATATAATGATCCACTCCTCCATACACCTGAAAGCCAGAGGAGAGAGAGAGAGAGAGAGAGAGAGAGAGAGAGAGGGAGGCAGAAAGAGAAAATCAAGTCATATTTATTTATAGAGCACATTTAAAAAAAAAACATCCAGTGAGTTACAATAATCTGTCTAGATTCCTCTCAGATGCTGCTTTGGTCTGTGTTTTGGTTTTGTCTCATCTCCTTTCTTAAAAATAAAAGTACTACAAAGTGTTATTTGAGTGATGCCATAGAAGAACCACTTTTAGTTCCATAAAGATTAATGTATATGTTTTTTCAGTTCTTGAAAAGACAGAGATGGTGTATTCTTGAAGATTATATTAACTGAAATAAATAACTTTTAACAATGTTTACTGCGTATTGAATTTTTTTTATCTGGGATTTCACGTACAATAATAAATTCTTAAGTTTTTGGAGAGGCAGTCAATAGATTTTTTGCTTTTGTTTATTGGAAGAAAACAATGCCATCAGTTGTTATATATCCTCCATACAGTTATGTCAGTTTGTTTAAATCACAGAGGTCACTGGATTTCAGTGGAAGGTAAAATTGTGTATCATCCACATAACAATCAAAATGTGAGGGATAATATGAACAAGAGATTTGGACTTAAGACTAACACTGTAGATGGGCAGGAGGAAAGATGTTCAGTGATGACTGAGAACACTCTGTGTTTAAGATATGAAGTAGTTAACTGCAAATAAATGACATTAAACTGCATAAAGTACTCTAAATAACTTTGGTGTACAGAAAATGAAAAGAAATTGCTAATTTCATTAGCAAATGACAAACCTTAATCACACTTTAGTATTAAATATACCTTGATTCTGTAGTACATTTCTGCAGAATCTTGTGATTGGTAATCCAGAGCCTCACAAACTGTGAATGTTTCTTTAACTTTGTGTTCAGTTGCAGTCTACAGCTGGAAAAACATGAAAATAATAAACAATACAGTAATAATAATAATAATAATAATAATAATAATAATAATAATACAGAGACCTCTTTCACTGATGGTTGAATGAAGTTAGTTTAATGTTTATTTAAATAAAGGCATTACATTGTGTGAAAAATAACTAGACACTTATTAGAAACTAGAAACTGAACACATATTAATAATAAATTAAATTTATAGAGTGCTTTTCAAGATTCCAAAGTGCTGACTAGTGCACAGAACACAGCAGGGGAGAAGGGTATAAAATCCCCCAGCATCAAACAGGGGAGCAGTGGAACTGTGTTCTCAGGAGTGATGGCATGCCCTCCAATACCTGTTATTATAATTCAGTTGTGACCATCGCGTCTCATGAATCCTGTATTCAGAAAACCTTATAACTGCATTCAAGAGGTTTCAAATGGCACACTTCATCTCCAACAGTTAGAATTATATATGTTGGGAAGGCTGATATTGATTGTAATGTAGGCGAGGTTTATAGTAGTGGTATTCACTCTGGGGTGCGGGTCAGAGCACAGGAAAGAGGCAGACGTTTCAATATCCCTCTCTTTACTTGCAATTCAGAGCAGCAATACAGAACATTGCACATTAGCAGATATTTCAGTAGGTAGAGGATTGTCTGGATGAATGTGTGGCTGTAAAGTAATCAAACAAAGAATTATCACTATTACATTCTATTCTCACATCCTATAGAAAACAATGAGTGCCTAAGTAGTGATATAAACCAGCTAATCGCTAACAGCCACTTTCTAACAACAGTACGTGATTACTGCACTAAGTATAAACATTGGAGAGTAAATCTCTAACTTAGTTACATGAAGTGGTGTCGTTTAACAACAGATAAAACATAGTTACTCATTTATTTGGCATTCACCCACACAACACTACATCACAGTGACTGATAAGCACGAACAGGTGTAACTCTTATATAAGTCCTGAATGCAACAATTGCAGTGTGAATAAGTCCGGTACATCACTCCTTCTCGAGCACATAGCCTTTTGTACAATATAAGTAACACTTCATGAAACAAAAGTTTACGTCATAAACTCATAGTACCCACATTATACTTAAACTCCAAAAACATTATAATCTGACTTCGTATGAGCACTGTAAGCATTGTTAATCATTAATCTGGTCCGTGGCATTGTGTTAGCATCTGTTTGAAAAAAATGTGGGGTGGCCTATCATCTCTCAGAGGAACCAAGTGTTCACCTCCACCCTCCGCACTGTAGACCAGAGCCCTGAGTTACAGTGAGCTATGTTTACAGTGTTTTTATGAGCAGGTGATAATATAATTATGGAACCTGAGTTAATGACAACACACACTCATCATTAATAAAGTTATTTTCACTTTGTAATCATAACAGCCTCCAAATGACTAGAGCAGCTCATAAAGGCCTGATATAAACGCTCTTTATAAAGTCTTGTTTTTAAAGTCTTCAATGTTTGATTCAGACAAGTTCCCAGTCAGTGAAATCAATTATACACTAGAAAAATGAGAGGAAACGTATTCACCTTCAAGCAGATTCCCTTCACAGTTGCATCAGCATCCTGCCACTGTGACCATGGGCCGTCTCCTAGAGCAGCTGTGTCTGTAGATGCCATGGTGTTGGAGGAGGGTCTTTCAGCAGAAGTGAAGCCTCTGAGTGAGTTTAGTGTTGTTCTGAGAGTTAAACCTGCTGTAAATCTGCTGTATTTATATCTACACCGTCATCATTCAGCACAGGAACCAATCAGATTACACACCACACCCTGAAATAGGGGTTAACCATAGGATTGCCATTTTTTATATTGCACAAACCTTTAGTTCTTAAAGTTTAGATGATTATTGATGCTGGCACACGTGAGTTTTTGTATCTATTAAGTCTACACTTTGACATGCTGAGGGTAGGAGCTTGGAATAAAAGACACAGGATGGGTCCATCACTATTTTTTCGTGCTGAGCACAAGCTCTTCATTTATGGACTGATATGACCTTTTATTTTCTTTTTTCCCTATAACCTTCATATTCATCTTTACCACTGAACGGACCTGAAATTTTAACTGTACTGAAAGATTACCATACCATGTCTATATTCTACAGCTAATCAGGCTCTGTAAAACACGAACCTTCATTCTGGAATAATCCCATACAGTTTATATCTTCATAAGAAATATGATCATAAGACATCACTTAAAGCGCTAGGATCAAACACCAACTCCTCTGTTTGATTTACATTTATAATGAGGTTACTAAGGGCAGCTGTGAAGGAGTTATCAGAAACAGCTGAAAGGTCTAGTCAGTGGTTGTGGATAAGGAGAGCACAGATTACTTGGGGAAATGCACTGTAGAGGTGCTGTTGTGGTTGTTGGTGATGTAGCATGTAAATATCATTTACATTTAGATTTACATTTATGCATTTGGCAGACGCTTTTATCCAAAGCGACTTACAAAAGAGGATCTAACATTCGAACTACAGCACAAATTATACAAATGACCTTACATTAAGTGCAATATGCCAGGAAGTAATAAGTGCATTAAAGAAAGACATTCAGTGCAAAAGATACTCTCAGAAGAGCTGGGTTTTCAATGATTTCTTGAATGCAGAGATGGTTTCTGTTGCTCTGATAGTGCTTGGAAGCTCGTTCCACCAGCGTGGTACCAGAGATGAGAATAGCCTGAACTGACCTGTACGGGGGGTTGGTCACATGGAACTGGTGGTACTGATCATGCATTAACGGTGCCAGTGGGGCAAGGTACAGCCTTAATCACCAGGGAGGCCAGTGTGGATTTATGGTTGCTAATGGTAAAGGGTAAGGAATGACTGAATCTAGCTTGTGGGTGGGGGGTAACTACAGGTCTGAGTAACTACAGGTCTCTAGAACAAACGCTTGCATTTGCCAGTTCTCATCAACAGTGACTGTTGAGCCTTCTGGAGGTTTTTGGGGGGGGGGGGGGGATTCTCAATTCACCAGTGAGAGGAGATGCCTACCTGATGACTCTTGTGAAGAGCTAGTGATGCAGTGGGTGGTTTGGGTACTCATGGGCTGGGCTCACGTAGTTGTTTAGGAGAGCTGATTGCTGATCAGATCATAAACGACCACAGCAACCTTAGTGTTGAGGTGTAAGATTCAACAGGAATTTTAGTGGCTGCAGGTAGGAAGAGAGTGGGGTGGGCTCTATGTGAAACTCTAATGAATTGGCATAGGATATTTTACACCTTATCTTCTGTATGATTATAATGACTGTAGTATTATTTTAAATTAAGTATCTGTACCATAACTCAGATACATTGTCCACCACTGTGTGTACTTTGTCCACCACTGGCACCTTTAGACACTTGTGGAAAAGGGAGGGCACTTAGAAAGAAAAAAATAGCATAGTTATGTTCATCAACAAACTCCATAAAGAAAACAAACCAAAACAAAACCAGCAGTTTGTCATTGATCAGTTCAGCACTTTTTCGTACTCTCCAGTAAAGTGGACACAGAGAGTTCCTATTAAATCTCTGATCTTCACTGAACTTCACCACAGCTATTTCCCCTAGAATAATCAGCCAGATGTGCACTGACTCTCTGACCTTTCCAGAAGCAGAGTGAACACAGGTCTCATCATCATTATAATGTGACTATATAGTGTATACCTTTTGAAGATCACATTAAATTTTGTTTAGTTGATTAGTTCGGCTTTTTATGTAACAGTCACCATTTAACTGTCTATCCTAATGAAAACAGTAATAATAAGTTGTAGTTACTGAAGGACTTGTTGGTTGATTTGTGTTAGTGGGTGATGTTGAGAACCTGGACTTGCACCCGTCACACCGTCAGCTGCCCCAAGCAACCCACATTTTCACAGGAACAGTTTTTCTGAATCTGTTGAGCATGACATTAGGTGCTACAGTGCAGGAACAAAAAAGATAAATACTTGTATCCTGGTATAAAGGGTGAATGCACATAAAATCTGGTCTGAAGTGTGCATACGTAACATCTCATACAGGAACTGATTTATAAAAATTACTTTGTGTACTATTGAGCGTATATTTAACAAGGTTTGACCCATCTATAACAGATAAAGAATATAAAATCAAAATTAGAGAAGAATTAAGGAAAATGAACACTCACCTTTTTAAAATAACTTTAAAAAATGCGGAATATAAAAAATATTAAAACTACATTGCTTGTTGTATATCATTCTACTTTTAACTCCATTATAAATAGACAGTACTTCATTATGGGCTGGTAATAGCTGCAGATAATTAAGAGCTTAAACAGCTGTAACCTGTGCAGAATCACAAGTTTACATATAAATAAGCGAGAGGCTGATCCACTGTGTCATGATGTCTTTTTTTAGCTCTACTTAAACCTAGCTCACTGAAAAACAAGGCAACATGTTTTCAGAGATCATAAAGATTTTTTGGCAGACAATAATGACTGGTTAATGAGCCGATTTAAAATGTTTGTGTGTAATGTCACGACTAAGGCACCAAATAACACATTTTATCTCGCCTCTACCTCTGAAACAATAACTTCTACCTCGCAGTCTCCAAAGTTTCTCATTTTTGTCTTTCAGTCCTCCGTTGTCTCCACTCTTTCACGCAAAAATTAACAGAGAAGCCCATATTTAAATATTTACGAGGGTATATGAATTGACCATCTATAGGTAAATGTGGGTGTAAAGGAGGCAGAACACAAGGCTGGTTCAGCTGCACATGTTCTGAAGAAGGTTGTGATTTATAAAGAGAAAACAGCATTCAGATTTTCTGCCTTTGGGCGCACACACACTTTCACTCCAAAATCCAGATAGAGTTTTATAAATGAGGCCCCTGGTGATTCACCCACTGAGCCAGCAGCAAGTGAAAAGAAGATAAAAGGGTACAAGGACTTACAGGACTCGTTTCTGGATAGCACAGGCAGCCTGGATTGCAGTTGCCTTTCAAAAGTGACTAGGCCTTCCAAAAGTGACTAGTAAACTGTGGTCCTCAGTTTTACCTTGGTTAAGGAGCTGAGCTTACTCTCTCAAATCTGTACTTAATCTTTAAATAAAATTCTCAGTTCTTAATGCAAATGAAAATAAAAGGCAAGGTTTTGTGTTAAGGAATGATGTTAACATGTCCAGTGTGCACCTTGCTGGATGATTTTAACAATATTTCAGAAGAGCATTCTGATTTTATTTTTATATCCTTACTTCTTCAAATGGCTCTTCGCGAGAAGACAGAAGATTGTGGTTTCAGCTTTTTTCTGCTCAGATCTGTCCAATATGTAGAACACAGAGTTCCCCCTTGTTTCAACTGACTATCAGTTTGTGTTCTGGAAACTCCAATTGATTCTGAACTTCTTATGAGCCTCTCTGCTTTTCTTGTGCCGTGGTGAAAGAACGTTACAATAGCTATTCATCTCTGCTGGATGTCGAGAAGATCAGGTAGAGCCTTGATAATATCAGATAAGATAATCCTTTAAAAGTCATGCAGAGGGGATATTTACAGTGTTTACTCCAGGGGCCTGGAGGTTGTGGGTTCGATTCCTGCTCCGGGTGACTGTCTGTGAGGAGTTTGTGTGTTCTCCCCGTGTCTGTGTGGGTTTCCTCTGGGTGCTCCGGTTTTCTCCGATAGTCCAAAAACACGTTGGTAGGTGGATTGGTGACTCAAAAGTGTCCGTAGGTGTGAGTGTGTGAGTGAATGTGTGTGTGTCTGTGTTGCCCTGTGAAGGACTGGCGCCCCCTCCAGGGTGTATTCCTGCCTTGCGCCCAATGATTCCAGGTAGGCTCTGGACCCACCGTGACCCTGAACTGGATAAGGGTTACAGATAATGAATGAATGAATGAATATGAACATAAGAAAGTAAGATTATATAGATATAATTGAAATAAATAGTTCAATTTATATATATTATAGATATAATAGAATAATCAATAATATAGATATAATAGAAATAAAACTTGCACATGGAAAGTATTGTCGGGTCAAAAAATGCCTTCTGCCTTAGTTTCCTCTGCCTATTAATAAATTATAAAGACTTCACAGACACAGGTTTCAGGTAGAAAGTGAACTGCTACATTATTAAAGCAGGTTAAGGGATAGAACATTATCCCTTTTTTTATCTGTACATCACTCATGAATTATGTCTTTGTGCACATTCTTTTGGCTCGGGATCATCCTCTTAGCCAACATCTGGGTTTTTCCACTACCACTGGAGATGCTTCTACACTGAGCTACCACCAGGTTACATACACATATATATATTTATTAATTCTAAGAATATTCAGTTATTTGGCTCTGTCAGTATATTTCACATAGGTATATTATATAATAAATGTGACATTTTACACTGTATGAATGTACAGTGCATGTGTGTGTATGTATGTCTTTAGATGACTTTAGACACTTTTAAATCAAGCCTTAAAACATCCGTTTGAGCAGCTACAGCTCGGTTTAAAATACTCTGCACTTTTATTCAGTAACAGCACTTTTCTTTTATTGCATCATTTTAAATAGTTTTAATCATTTTTATCATGTTTTCATTTACTTTTTATGTATTTCCTTTTATTGCACTATTTTAATTGTTTTATTGACTTTTATGATTTTTATTCTTGCTTTTAATTTAACTGGGTTTTTTTTTTCACTTTGAACTGCTTTTGGATGAAAGGTGCTCTAAGAATAAACTTGCCTTGCTTTGCCTATGTGGTCTACTGGGAGCAGTGGTGGTCGTACAGGTGAACAGTTGCAAGAAGGAAGAGCCAGTGATAATGCTCCTTCACATACTTGAGGTGAAGAGAAATTCCAGTTCCTAAAGTCCATAATTCTAGTTTAGCTTTAAATTCTTTCTACAAGTTGATATTGTTAGTTGTTTCAAATCAACAGCAGGTTTAAAATGGGCCCTGAGAAAATAATTGAAATTAATTAGAAAGAAAACAGATTTATTTTTCCAGGTCTTTAACATTACGAAGCTATTCAGCATCTTTTTCTTCAGCTTTTTATTTTCTCTTAGCTCCTTAAACAGTGCAGACACCCGAATGTATCTGCACCAACATTTAATGTGGAATGGGACAATTTAAAAAAGCTAGGGAATAAAAAGCTGACCAGCCTTTTAAAGTTCCCGATGTAATGCAATGGGGATTTAATAATGGGAAGGTCGCCCTTAATGTCCTTAAGTAAAGTTAAAGTGTAGTTAAAGTTAAATAGTACTTCTATAGACTCAAGTACACAATGCACAGGAATCCTTTATTCCTGCTTGGCTACCCAGCGAACAGCACTGTGATTGGCTAGTAAGCTAAAAAACATTAAACATTAAGCCTAAAAAACATTAAAATCTGTGCTGTATTTCTGGTTTTATTTTCTGGTTTTATGTGTCTGTATCTCAGATTTGGAAATCTCACTGTTAAAAATATCCTCAATAATTTTAATAACAATAATGTAATAAAATAATAGCAATGGTTGTAATAACACAGACCAATGTTTTTCATGCATGCACAAAATTGTTACGCACATGTGCAAGTTATATTTGGGTGTACCTCTGACTTCTGAAACATCAGTGCTAAAAAAGTTATTGCAAAAAGTTTAATTAAACAAACACCAAATATTTCCACATGCACAAATCTTTATTACAAATTCAACACATTTAGATATGTCTATGCAGTTTTTCACAAGCACACGAAAGGTAATATACAACAGCAGGCTGTGAAATATATTTGTGAACATTTCAAAAGCTCAGAATAATGTTAAGGTAACACGGGACACCTCCCACCAGGCACCGCAGCTCCCCCATTCATTATTTAGTGATTGGTCTTGGGTAGTTCTGCGGAGTGACCTCAAGTTGGGACTGTGTGTGTTTTTGAATGATCAGTGTGTCTCTGGGCTGCAAGAGAGGAAAGAGGGAAACTTCCCCCTCCTTGAGGAGTGTGAGAGGGGGGTTGTGAGGTTCCCTCTGCTCTCACTGCACACAGAAAGCCCAAATACAGCTGGACTGACATGTTCTTGTTCAGTATGTTATAGTTGTGATGTTAATAAGAGCATTAAATGCTGTACGGTGATGTCTCAATGGCCATGTGTGGAGAAGTCACCTTTAGTGTCAGTAGTGGGTTCACCCCATGGCTGGAGAGAGAGAAATGTAGTAGCAGGGGTAGAGTGGGCTGGCGAGAGCGGCTGCAGTGACAGGAGAGTTTACTAGAAGAACAATGATGACACTCATGGGGGACTACAGTGGTGGAGACAGAGTGGGCATAGCTTATCCTACTAGGAACAGAGCACTGAAATTCTGAGCCGTGCTTCGGAGCCTACGAACATAGAGACTGTGTGCCAAGCAGCTCACGTGCATGCTACTGAGGAAAGGATTATTTGCTAGCAATGGAAGCTGAGGCTGTATTTCAAACCCAGAACTATTGGCTAGAGGAGACAGGGATACCCTTGGAGGCTCTCAACATGTGGGGCCTTTGGCAAAAGTCAAGGAGAGCAGACAGCATTTCTGAGGTGAGAAATGGTGTGTTTTTAGCCATTGAAGTTAGCAAGGTACCTGAAGCTAAAGCTAATGCTGGCAAGAGACTAGGTATTAACAGTGGGCCAGTAGATAGCAATGTTGTGGGAGATAAAGTTTCGCATTGCCAGACTCTTTACGGAGATTCTGGTACCTTTTGCCACCTAACATGGCAAAGAACTGTCTACTACTGCAGGAAAAGTAATTTGACTGGCATGCAAAAGGACCAATCACAAGTGTCGGCATGATGTGTAGAAGGAGGCACACAGCCAATCATAATGCACTTGTCAGAATCCTGACAGTGAAACCAACTTAATACACTGAATGTATCAGACTCTCCTTCAACTTGTGGGTGGAGCATACACACACACACACACACACACACACACACACACACACACACACACAAGCTGAGATACGGTTAGGAATGGCTGTATATAGGTTCTGTATAGCATCCTGCAGCAAATTTACCCACAGATGTGGCAGACCTTTTTTACTTCAACAGTAGCGATGCCCTGTGCACATCCAATATTAAATATAATATGTTAATAAGCTCTTAAGTCAGCAGTCTCCGAAATATGGGTGATAAAACTGATCAGTGTTTATCCTAAAGCCCAGCGTGAGTCAGTTTACTAGTCTAGCTCACACACACGCACTGACCCACAATCCCAAAACCTAAACCCAGCGTAGAGGGGCTCAGTGAATGTGGTGGTGAGTGTGTGTAAGTGTGTGAGTGTGTGTGTGTTGGTGGGGATGGTGTAGAAGGACAGAGTGCCACCCTCCCAGTCCAGATACACCCCCACTCTCTTAGAGGCAGAAGGGGGGTTAGGGATCTCAGTTTTCTGATCATTGTGAAACAGAGAGAAACTGTTCCCAGTGCAGCACAGACTCCAAGATTGTTTGTTGAATCCAAACATATAACCTGCACTGTCTCCTTTCCTCTGGATTCCTCTGTATGACACTGAGATATAAACCTCCTTCCCGCTCCACTCCACCTCCCAGTAACAGCGTCCAGTCAAACTCTCCACACTCAGAACCTGAGGCCAATAATCAAATCTCTCCGGACGATCTGGATACGACTGCTTCTCTTTAACAAACTCCACCTTCCGGTTTCCCTCCGACAGAATGAGAGAATTGTGTGCTGTGTTTGGATCCAGAGTGACATCACACAGATCTACACACACAATAAACACACATTAGAGAACACACCATCACACACACACACACACACACACACAATAAACACACATTAGAGAACACACCATCACACACACACACACACACACATCTACACACATTAGAGAACACACCATCACACACACATCTACACATTAGAGAACACACCATCACACACACATCTACACATTAGAGAACACACCATCACACACACATCTACACCCACAACAAACACACATTAGAGAACACACCATCACACACACATCTACACACACAATAAACACACATTAGAGAACACACCATCACACACACATCTACACACACAATAAACACACATTAGAGAACACACCATCACACACACATCTACACACACAATAAACACACATTAGCGATCACAGTGAGAGAGAGAGAGAGAGAGAGAGAGAGAGAGAGAGAGACTGACTAAGATATCATACTCAAACCTGCACTTGAAACTCAAACACCAACCTGCACTTCACCATCAAATGCCAACTTTCACAGTACCTCACCATTCAACAAAATTCTGGAACCATACTTCAGCATCAAACACCATCATACACTGAATGTCACCAAAAACAATAACCTTACTAACATCCTGAATCATATTTTAAAAGCAGCATCCTGAATCATATTGTAAAATCTAACACTAATCTGAGCCGTATCTCATGATCAAACACTGACCTGCACTGTAGCCAGAATCATCAAACACAGTACAGACTCTAGGAATACAGGCAGGATGTGGACAGATGGAGAGATAAAAGTATGAGAAATGAAACACTCTGTCCACTCTGTAGTCAAATAAAGTTAGAGAATGAGATCAGATTCCTCCTGTACTGCCCAGAACACCAGTCCCTCAGAGAACAGGACTTCACTGAGACTGCAGAAACAAAAAGAGGATTCCTCTCTGCCTGTGTTGGGGGAAACTTGTGTAGTCCCCTGAGAAGATGCTGAGAGAGTGGCTCTGAGTTTAAGACATATCTCAGCTCTTCATCACATTAAGGAACAGTCTCTGTAGACGCTCACTCTGTCCAAGTCTGAGAAACTGTGTGTGTCCGTCAGAGAAGACTCTGAGACACTGGCATATCTCAGCTCTTCATCACTTTACAGAACAGTCTTACTCTGTCAGCTGGCTTCGTATTTACATAACTACCACCTATCACAAAAAAGCATTATCAGCTTTGTTATTAAACACTATATATAATCCAGAGAGAGAGGGGGGGGGGGGATAAAGAGACAGAGAAGGTAATAAAGAGAAAGAGACTTACATTTTCTCACACTGGGTTTGACATACATCTGCCCTGAATTCTCCATCCTGAAAACATTCACACATACACACACACACACACACACACACACACAGAATTAATACAATAATGAAATCTATACCCTGTGCCAGTCCTGATGAGTTTGTACTGGTCGCATCACCTTCTGAGCAAAAGCCTTCTGTGGCTTACTCTCATTGGTGGGGGTGTCAATGATGGTCTTCTGGACAAACATCAGTCAGAACGTTGTCCTCCAGGTCCCCTACCTGGGGCTAATGATTCCAGGGCCTCTTATTTACTTGAGTCAATAGAAGAGTACAAGCAGCACTGGTAGATCTTTGGCTTTCTCTATTTAGGCCCCTGAATCCTATTTCTCCAACATCATCAACAATAACATTTCTAACTGCAAAAACCTGACAAACTGGTATCAGCTGTGAGATGTTATGTGTTTACATTTTAAACATTAAAATCCATAATATCAGACAAACAATTAGCACATCCATATCAAACAACAAGTCTTTATCCTCTCCATCAACTTGTAAAGACTTTTTGGCTCAAATTTCTCAATTTAGAACAGTTAACGATGTCATTTTAATTGATATAATTAATAATTTCACATCATCAACCTGAAGTCTTGAAACATTACCAACCGTTTAAAAATGGGTTTCACTCAATAGCACTAGACATACAAATATACTGATTGCTTTTTACTGTCCTTTGATTTTCTAAAGCATGTTGAATAGCCATTGTGTTTAAAAGGTGCTCTTTAAATAAACTTGCCTTGCCCTCAGGTTTTCTGAATGTTTTAATAAAGATATGTAATATCTTGTATGTATTTAATAAAGATTTTACTTTGGGAAATATTATAAAAATATAACTTTACATTACAAATACCAATACATGTCCTCAGTTTCAATTTTTGATGTAATTGTTTGGACATTTTTCAAATAAATATATGTTTTGAATGATTTGCACATCATTGCATTTTGTTTCTATTTATATTTTTTAGTGTCCAATGTTTTGTATATGTGGTTGTAATCTGAGATCTCAGAATTGACTTTATGTCACTGGACCAAAAGAAAGCTTTCAATTGGGCTAATAACTCTTTTACTTTCAGGACACATAAAGCTTCTCAATTCACACTCAATTCCATTTTATTCAATAGGCTGATGATGTGTACAGTCTACTAAACATAAATGCATGATAACACCTTTCACAGTACAAAGGGGATATATGACCAGGCTGCTGTATGCATTATCTATTGAAAATGTACTCTTTTCTCCAAAGAAGTGGCCCTGAGAGATTACTCCAAAAGGGCTCAGTGCAGATGAAGGTGTACCTGTGGGGCTGATTGTGATGCACATAATATCTCTGCAGCTTCCATGCTGTGGCTTTGCCTGACTGCCCTGGACACCACAGCAGACCTGCTACACCATATTTTAACATTTTTTTTTTTTTTTTTTGTGATGGAGACATGTCCGGTAGGGTTTTATTTTCCCTTGGATGGAGGAGACTGTGGTAAATCCAAAATTCTACTGTTCTGTGAGGGCCCTACTGGTTTGGGTTGTCAACAAGGTTTGTGTTACAATACACAGCATTTATTAACACCAAAATTAACTGTGCTCCACATACACTGAATAATGCCCGGTTTGGGCTTTGAATCAATTGCAACTCTGCTGTTTGCTCAGGGTGTATGAAAAAAGTTTAGTGGATGAAGAACATCTCTGGGTTTATATCTATGGATTATATGGGGGTGTTATTGTTTCACTAGTGACTTTTTTTTTGTCTTTATTCTGTCATTTGAAACCTATAAAAAAAACATGTCAACAATTTACTTAATCCAGTGTTTTAATAAAGGGGGTCTAAAGTCAAAGTTAAATTCTTAAACCCTCCCTCTCTCTCTCTCTCTCTCTACCTGAGAGTGTGTAGATTGCAGTGTTTGTCAGACTGCAATTCCATTCCAGATTCTCCTGGGTGATTGTAGGTCAGATCCAGTTCTCTCAGCTGGGAAGAGTTTGACTTTAAAGCTGAAGCCAGAGAGGAACAGCCTTCCGTTGTTATTAAACAACCAGATAACCTGTAGAAATGAGGGAAACAGAGATAGAAGAATTAGGGTATAATTCACAAAGCAGTTAAATTTCTGTCATTATACTGTAGAAACCATAATTCTGCAAAACATATTCTAGAAATATTTACTTGAGAGTCTCCAGTTTACAGTGTGGACTCTTCAGTCCAGCAGAGATCTTCTCCACTCCTGAATCCTGCAGGTCATTGTTACTGAGGTCCAGTTCTCTCAGAGAGCAGGTCTCTAATTGTAGAGCTGAGCTCAGACTTTCACAAGAGTTTTCTCCCATATTACACAAAGCCAGTCTGAAACCAGGGAGAAATAATTAACAGGATCATTCTGATGAAATAAAGGTTAAATGACAGGAGTCCCTGCTAGTTATGATTACGACTGACCACCAGGGCAGGACTTATAAGTGGATAATCACCTGCTGTGCCAAATGCAAACCACAATTTTAACACCAACATAAGTGATGTAGTGAGTGCAAGTGTAACCGGCAGCTTCTTCTTCTTTTCTCTGCGTTGTGTTGGTTAATAGTCACTGGACCACAGACGTGTTTTGAAGTGTATCTCCATTTATTGGCTGATAAAAACAGTGATCAAAATATCACACTCCGGTTAGCGATCACTCACTCTAAGCCCCTACACAAATCAAACAAAGATATTATTGTTTATTACAGATGGTTTAAAATTACTTAACTTCCCAAACTTTCACTCACCGCTCCCGCCAAATGACACAGGGAAAAGGGGGCAGATGGGCGCGAAACTACTCCTTATAAAAGGAGCTGTCCCCGAAAACCAAATGTAGGGGTACAAAAAAAAACAAAAAAAAAACAAAAGAAAGGTTCCACACATCAACCGGAGTTACACAGACACGTCAGGTAAGTTAAATAAACGAATAAATTTTGGAGAATTATACATAAATAAACATGAAAATAACAGATAAAGACTTTTAACACTATTAACAAGGAATTGGCATTGTTACACATGTCAGGGAATAAGTATATTGTAAAAAAAAATGTTTTCTTTATAAATTAGTAAACTGTCAAATTTTATATATATTATTATTATTATTATTATTATTATTTTTTTTTTAGGGAAGTCAATCCACATTCTGAATTGATTACAGCAGGATGGCTCTGTGGCAAAAGAATCTGAGAGCTAAACTAGTCCAGACCTGTCTCCCATTGAGAACACCTGAATGAAAAATGGTACTGAAATGGAGAGCTGGAGCTGTTGAGCAGCTTAATCCTATGACAAACAAGAATCAGTAAACAGTTCACTTTCAAAATTACAGCACCTGGTGTCCTCAGTTCCCAAAGATCTACAGTGTTGTTAAAAGAAGTGGTGATGCAACACAGTGGTAAACTTGCCCCTGATACAGCTTTTTTTAATGTGTTTACCGGCATCAATTTTAAAATGGGCAAATATTTTTCAAAAAGCATAAAATAAAATAAGCAAATATACAGTACTCTGCAGAAGTCTTAGGCATCTAAGATAATTACATATATTTAAACTAATGCCTTCTTAGTAAGTGTGATGCTTGTATAAAGTTACATATAATCACAGTAAATACAAACAAATAATAATATAAAACAAATAAAAAACATAATATCATTTTATTCTATAAAGTAGTAGGTGAGAGTTTGAAGTACAATGTTTGGTTTAGATTCTCCTTGATTTGCATGAATTTGTTAAATCAACAGCACACATTATTTAAAATCATTATTTATTAACCACTAAAACCAGGTACTGTATGATAACCTCAAATAATACGGACTCCACGAGGACAGATTTGGAAAAAGTTAAGCCAACACATCCACATACAAAATATCACACTGGAATAATGAGATTTGGGTTTATTCTAATGTTGGACATTATTTGTTGATTGTTTGTTTGTTTGTTTTGTAGCAAATAAACACTTAATGCTGAGACTTACTGCTTTTTAAATCTCATAATCTCTGGTGCCTAAAACTTTTGCACAGTACTTTATATAGTATAGTATAAAATATATGTAGGCTATGTATCTGTGATGTATGCAGTCACACAGCTCCAGGGACTTGGTGTTTTCTCCCCGTGTCCGCGTGGGTTTCCTCCAGGTGCTCCGGTTTCCTCCCACAGTCCAAAAACACACGTTGGTAGGTGGATTGGCAACTCAAAATTGTCCGTATGTGTGAGTGTGTGAGTGAATGTGTGAGTGTGTGTCTGTGTTGCCCTGTGAAGGACTGGCACCCCCTCCAGGGTGTATTCCTGCCTTGCGCCCAATGATTCCAGGTAGACTCTGGACCCACCGCGAACCTGAACTGGATAAGCGGTTACAGATAATGAATGAATGAATGAATGAATGAACGAATGAATGAATGAATGAAAAATCCTAAGTTGTAAATAGGACATTTGTAGAAATGCCCATGAAAAGCGTGCTCTGGAATTCCATGCTGTGCAAATATTTTATTTTAATGGTTCACTGTGGTCAAATGACTGGAGCTTAGCACATCTAGGTGCAAATGGTCAACCAGGCATGGCGCTTCTAGTGTTACACAGAAAATTACAGCCAATTTCCTTAGTGAGCTAAAGATAAATTTGGTAACACTACTAAGCAAGGCGCTCTACAACTGTAAGAGAACAAGGATAAAGCCAAAAACAGCTATTCTCCAAGCATATTTGGGGAGAAGGAAGACAACAGACTCAGGATAGCAGAGAAACAGCCAAGCACTTAAACAGAATGATGTAGTATTCAAAATAAACTCATAAATCCACCTCACTCACAAACTACACCAAAACACTCCACTTTAGCAGTTTTCCAGTGGAAGCAATTCAGCTCCTAGCCCATAGTCTGGCCATTATGCCACTCAGATAAGCAAAATACAGGGATGGCATTACTTGGCAATGCATGAGTATTTCGGCCACTGTAAGCAGTGAATTCCAGTCAAATTCCCAACAAAGCTTGAGGGAATGGTGGAGGCAGGAGTGAAATTCAAGTCAGTTCATTGCATGAACTGGAGGGATGTGCACAAACTGTAGTAAGCATGTAGAAGAGCATGAATTGTGATGTTTCATGTGATAGCTTCACTATGTATCTGTAGCTAGCAGCTAGCAGTGTAATTAAACACATGGCTCACTGAAGACCCCAGTATCAGTGCCCTCAGCCAGTAAATCAAGCTGGGATAGGGATGGAATCCAGCTGTTCTCTAAGCATGCTCAAGGAGAGACTGTTCTGAAGTGGGTCAGCATAGGCTTCTCATGGTGCAAAAGGAACATGAGGAAACATTTGCTTTTCTATAATCTGTACAGAATCTATGTGTTCCATCACATTTGGGAATCAGTAAACAAGGAGGACTCCAAGGGGTCACACTGGACCTTGCAAATCCATGGACTAGGAGATACTGGACGTGAACCATGAGTAAAATAAACATTGTCACACTTTACTATTTTAGTATGTTCATATGCAAACATGTGAACTCTTCTTAAGGTGAATGATGTAAATAAAATACCAGTGAAAGCAGCAGACAAAGAACAGCCTAAAACAGGTAATAAAACCCATACCTAATCACCTGGAATAATGCTGTGATAAACTGCATATTTGCCATAAAATGCTTTCAATTGCTTTTGTTTCTCTACCTGAGTGATGTCCCATGGCCTATGCAATTTTTCCAGAAAGAAAGGTACAGACATGGGCACTTGAGCAGTATTTCTTGACAAAAAAGATTCTTCTAGGGCTTTTAAAGTCTGTGTACATGTATATATATATATATATATTGTTTGAAATAAAAACAACAGACCTCTCACACTGAGCCTCTGATGAAGAAAGCAAGGATGAGCTCAGTGTAAGGATCATTCAGTGAAAATCTGTTTGACTTCACTGTGCTACAGAAGTGCAGTGTTACATTGAAGTGGACTGGTGCATTAATAATGATTAATGTGGGAAATTATTACTGATTAAAAAAAAACTCACTCTAGAGAGAGAAACACAGCAGAGATATGGGGCCAGTTCAAACTGGCTTTTGCCTGTACATTAAATACAAGGAAAGATGTGTTGTTCGTCTATATATTCATCTTCCTATAACTGGGGAGAGCCAGGGCTGGAGTATTTCCATCTATCAAATAATTAACATCATTAAGTCTTTACACTGAACAAGAAACTCACCCAATTTTCTCCAGTTTACAGTGTGGACTCTTCAGTGCAGCAGAGATCTTCTCCACTCCTGAATCCTGCAGGTCATTGTTACTCAGGTCTAGTTCTCTCAGAGAGCAGTTTTCTGATTCTAAAACTGACCTCAGTGTATCACAAGACGCCTTAGAAAGTCTACACCCAGCAAGTCTGCCAAGGGTAAATAAATACAACAGATCATAGAAACCCCTCACTGGAGGATGTTTTAATTTAATTATATGCAGTATACATAATAGATTTAAAATACGGTGGTATATTTTCCATTTCCACTTAGCTTTTACACAGACCTGAGTTTCTCCAGGTTACAGTGTGGGCTCTTCAGTCCAGCAGAGAGCTCCTCTATTCCTGCATCCTCCACGTCATTGTTACTGAGGTCCAGTTCTCTCAGAGAGCAGTTTTCTGATTCTAAAAGTGACTGCAGTGTACCACAAGACACTTCAGAAAGTCTACACCCAGCAAGTCTGCAAAGGGAGAATAAATACATTTACATATATATACATTTTTTTGTAATTTTGTTATATACAGCATAATTCTATAAAATAAACTTTAATACAAACCTGAGAGTCTTCAGTTTACTGTGTTTACCCTTCAGTCCTTCAGAGATCTTCTCCACCCCTGAATCCTGCAGGTCATTGTTACTGAGGTCCAGTTTTGTCAGAGAGCAGTTTTTTGATTGTAGAACTGCAGTTAAAGTAGTGATGGACTGTTCAGAGACATTACAGTCTGCAAATCTACAGGAGAGAGGAAACACAGTGATTAAAGCTGACACCTATAGGATACAGAGGTACTGTATAGTATAGTTCTGAGACTATTCCTTCTGAGAGAATCTCTCAAGATACTGATCTGTATCAAGATTCTGCTCTTCAGATCACCCCTCGGGTTTCTATGGGCTTTATGACAAGGGACCAGGATGGCCATAGTGAAACCCTGGTTCTGTGGACACTGAAATATATTTGTATTGGTTCTGAAGTGTGCTTTAAATCAGTGTCCTGCTGGAGGATGCAAGCCCAAATCAGAAAGCATTGAGGCAGTATGAAAAATGCAAATAAAATTAAAACACTGTGCTTCCTATGTTTATTTTGGCTTTTATTTAATTGCAGACAGTATAAACTCAATATATTTTAAGATATTTACCAATTGTAACGTTGCAGTTCCTTCTCAAAACACGTAAGGGCATTGTGGCACTGAGCATAACTCAAATAACTGAGGGTAACTCCTCTGAGCCTAGAGAAGTCAGCACTGCTTCTGCACATGGGGCTTCTGTGGCATTTGTGAATATAAATCCATATAATGCCTGAAAAATGTTTACCCAATCCTTAGACCCCAGAGGGAGGTTAGTGCAATATTCTTTCACTGGTCTGTGTCTCCATTAGTTAATAATGTGTAGGTGACACTCACTTAGCTGTTGTACAGTTAGAGATCGCTGGGATGAGTCTCTGGTAACCCTTATCAGATGTGTTGTATTCCTTCAGATTCAGCTCCTCCCTCACGTTCTTTGAATGGAGAATCCACCAGGCGATAACTGAGCACTCTGCAGGAGACATCTGCTTTTTAAAGAACTTCTCTGAAATTAGAGCGAAACAGTGGGAGATACTGCTGTCATTAAGTGACTGTAATTGCACTTGTAATACAGGTGTGGACCATAGAACATCAACATAAAATAGGACAATGTATTTCAATTAAATTAAAGATTTATAAAATATATTACCTCTGTGGAAGAACGCTATAAGTGCAGCTAATATGACAGAAACTGAAACACAGCTGATCACAGTCGTCCAGGAATGGAAGTCTTTTTCTGAAACACAGCCCACATAAAAAAAATCATCAGTATCATTAGCAATGAACACACACCTTAACACCCCACCAACCCCACCTGCCTCGGAAGAACTCAGTTTTAAGTGTTTTTTGTACATTTTAGTCACTCGTGCCCCACTAGAGAAGACAACAAAATAGCAGAAGCATACAATCCATCATGCAGTGGAAAAGTACTATATCTCTGTCACATGGGGCAGTCTGATCACCTCCACTCATAAAATGTGTGTAAAATTGAACTAGGACACTTACTTACAGTTTCATATCACTAGTGGAGTAAGATCACATAAGCCACTACGGATTCACATAAACACATACACATAAACTTGGACACATACACCTTCACTGTCAGGCACCATATCAACTCAAGTATTGACAATGTCAGGTCTGTCCAGCATGTGTAAATTTGACCAGACGTCATGAACAAATACAGAGGTTCACCTACTGGAATATAAGACATGGTACAGAGATAAAATGTTAACAGAATAGTACATGTATAGAGCAGGAAAACAAAACAGTAAAGGTGTGAGAGAGATAAAAAGCAATTAGAAATTAGAACTAAAACATCAAAGGAGAAATCAAAAGACAATTTAGAGTAGGAATTAAGATGAGGCAATTAAATCAAATATTGATTACAAGAATGTAAGTTCTGATAATCAATCATAAGCATTTGAAAAAGAGACATTTGTAAAATCTAGATTTATAAATGGCTACAGTTGGGGCACACCTAACATCTTCTGGGAAAATTTGTTCCAGAAGTATGTGGTGACTTCTGGGTTGCGAGAGCTACACTGGCGTGTTTGGCTGCCGCTTCTCCCCCGGTGATAAAGTTTCTATGTATTTGGTTTTTCTACACGCTGTGTGCAAAAGTGCTGGGAACCCAACACTTTGTATTGAACTTTGTACTGGATTTACTGTAATATGAGCCTTGTGGATTTCTCCTTGTGGCTCTGAGCTCTCTTCTTTAGAGTAGAGCGTCTGTGACTGTGCTTAACATCTGCCGCAAGAGTACCTGTGTTGCCTGTGCTATGTGTATTGTTTCGAGATTATTTCTCTGGCTTATTTTACTGGGCTGTTACAGCTGCAACTTCCATTGTGGCCTTATCATGACGACAAGGAGGATAAGGTACTCTTTTGGTGAACTTTTTACATTCCGAAATGCACAGTGTAAAACTCCTGCTCCTCTGTTGATGCATCGTCACCTTGGTATTTTGCGATGACCTAAATATTGTCATCAAGGTCTTGGTTGGGCTTATAATTATTATCAGCACCCCAACAATATTCCCTCGCTATGGGCATCGTATCACTGTAAATCTTCCCAGGCGACGGCAGGCTCAACTGATCACATAAATAACAACTACAACATCTCTACACGCCCCGAGCACTGATCATAATCTTAAATGTGCTCTGTTCAATGTTCGTTCCTTAAATAATAAGGCAACAGTTGTCGCTGATATTATCCAGGAACATGACACTGACCTGCTTTGTCTCACGGAAACCTGGCAGTGGACCAATGAGTATTTCGCGCTCAATCAGACTCTGCCTCCACATTATCAATACGTGGATAAACCTCGTTTAACTGGTCGAGGTGGAGGACTTGCAGTGGTGTACAGCCCTGGCCTCAAAGTTAAAGCAGCTTTAATCCCAAATATGACAGCGTTTGAGTGTTTGGCACTGTTGGTCTCTGCTGTTAAATATGTTTTGGTTCTTCTCATCTATCGCCCCCCAAAAACCTGATCTGTTTTTATGGCAGGGTTTTCTGAGCTCATCTCCACACTTATTCCTTTTTATTCTGTTTTATTCTGTTGCTGCTTGGTGACTTTAATATTCATATTGTTTTAATGACTGTAACTGGTTTGTATGTATATTAACAATCACTTCAGGGGTCGGGTCAGGACAACAATTATATACGTTCAGGTGAGTTGAGATAAGGGGAGATAATATTCAGGTCCAAGATTTAACTTGAAATTGTCTTTAATTTGACTTGTCCATTAATATTAATCTGGTACAGGTCTCCACATGTAAATAGAAGTGAGTGTGGTGTTCTACACAGAGATAATAAACAAATACAATTAGAAATACTGATCTACAAATAATCTCCTTATTACAAATACAACTTAAAATGTCCATAATAAATAAACATCATTAAAGGTGTCACGAGGCTAAGACCTGACTATAAATGAACTGAAGATGTACAACATAAACGCACATACATTACTTATCACAGCTAAAGTAATCTATTCAACACAAGGTATACATCACAATCTTTTTATGGATGCATTTAATTAGGAAAAACGTAAACTACGGACATGTACTGCATCACACACAGGTTTACACATCTCAATTAGGTAAAGCTAGTAGCTGACTTTCCCAAATTACTTAAAAACACTCGACAAAACCCAGTGAAAAAAAAAAAATATATATATATATATATCTGCCCTATACAAGCTCGGTCTTTAACGACAAAAGATAAAGAAACAATAATGCCCCTTACGTTCAATGGACGCACACTACCAATGAGACCGACCAAATGAAGACCGTTTCATTCCTCTCTGAACCACGTTTGAAATACGTTTGTTAGTTATACATTGGTGCATTCGGGTAGCCACCTAGTGGCGGAAAAAATAACTACATACAAAACTAAACTACATGCATACTAAACTTGAAGCATGAGAACATGTAAATTAATAGTCTTTTGTACATATGTGTTTTTACCTTTTTACTTACCTTTTATTTTTTCTTTTATTATCTATTGTACAGTGTCCTTGGGTCTCTTAAAACGCGCTTTCAAATAAAAAATATTATTATTATTATTATTATTATTATTATTATTACAACAGCTGTTTCTACATCATCCATCAGTGGGCGGGGCTAACTCCCGTCCGATTGGTTGGCAAGATTGTGCAGTAAAGACGAGACAGATTGATCGCGTCTTTTAGATTCATATTTCCATGAATGGAGGCTGACAATTTAATTGAAGAGGAATTAAGAAACACCCCTGCTGCTCCGTTATCTTCCACTCCATCAGATTCCACCCCAGCACCCGACGGACAGTAAGCAGTTAGTGCTAGCTATAGGGAGGATAAGATCCAAGCATTAACCAGCTTCAGGCTATCAATCTGACTTTTTAGCCTCTTAAAACTTACCTTGTAGATCATTAAGTCATGCACCTCACTGTCATGAAATGTCATTGAAAAAAGTATAATAATGTAATATATATGAAATTAGTATTTATTGATTTAAATATTTAATTTAATATTTCTATACATGTTCATAATTTAAATTAAAAGTTAAACAGTCACATTTTTTATATTCAAAATTCAATATTATAATTTTTGTGACAACAGTCATGCCTGGGGTATTCACATATCGTAGGGCACAGTTGGTCATAAAGTAACGGTTTGTGCACTTGGTTTGAGTTCAGTATTTGAGTAGGTCCCTAATGTAGGTCCTCAGTATGGCAGCTGTGCTGTACACTTACAGGACTTATGATCAATGAAGGATGCAGTGTGTACAAATAAACAACTGAGAATGAAATTAACTGTGGGGCTTTGACTTGACCTCTTACCTTTGATTTCAACATGAACAGATACGTCCACATACCACACCTCCCACTGAATGAAACACTGGTAAACTCCCTCATCAGATGCTTGGACTGAGGAGAGTTTCAGTGATGTGTTTCCATTCCTCAGCTCTTCTTTAAACAGAGCTGTCCTCCCTCTGTACGACTCCATCTGCCAATCATTACTGTCTTTACCTTCTTCATACAGATGAACTAATGTGTTAGACTGAGCCAGGTCCAGTCTGGACCACTTCACTGTCATGTCCTCAGCCCTGTCTCTGGGATCAAGAGAACAGGGCAGAACCAGATCTTCACCAGCTTCAGCAACAAGAGCAGCCTTTTCCCCAACTACCGTGAAAGGCCCTGGAAAAGGAAACAAATTAATCTCTAGTGTAGCTCTTTGCTTTTCTTCTGCCCACCCCCATCCCCCACCAACTCTTTACCGAGCAGGACTTCAGCAGGTTAGTAAATACCATAACGCTGCTAGTGACAGTTTTTCATGCTTACACTTCATACACAGGTACATCATACTGTTTACAGACACATTATTAAACATTAATCATTCAGGAGAAATAAACCAACCTGCTGTGATCCACACAGCAACTGGAGCTCATTCTTACCAGCAGTTCATTCTCTTCTTTATCGTTTGCTTTAAAAAATTGTGCAGTTTATTTAACAAAACCATATGATCTCACTGGAAACACATCTACTACATTTTTTAGAAAGAAATTTGTATATTTAAGTTTAATTCATTGTATACACAGGGGATGGACAATGAAAGTGAAACACCTGGTTTTAGACCACAGTAATTTAGTAGTGTGGTGTAGGGCCTCCTTTTGCGGCTGATACAGCATCAGTTCGTCTTGGGAATGACATACACAAGTCCTGCACAGTGGTCAGAGGGATTTGAAGCCATTCTTCTTGCAGGATAGTGGCCAGGTCTCTACGTGATGCTGGTGGAGGAAAACGTTTCCTGACTCACTCCTCCAAAACACCCCAAAGTGTCTCAATAATATTTAGATCTGGTGACTGTGCAGGCAATGGGAGATGTTCAACTTCACTTTCATGTTCATCAAACCAGTCTTTCACCAGTCTTGCTGTGTGTATTGGTGCATTGTCGTCCGTCTTCAGGACACAATGTTTGAACCATTGGATGCACATGGTCGTCCAGAATGGTTCGGTAGTCCTTGGCAGTGACGCGCCCATCTAGCACCAGTATTGGGCCAAGGGAATGCCATGATATGGCAGCCCAAACCATCACTGATCCACCCCCATGCTTCACTCTGGGCATGCAACAGTCTGGGTGGTACACTTCTTTGGGGCTTCTCCACACTGTAACTCTCCCGGATGTGGGGAAAACAGTAAAGGTGAACTCATCAGAGAACAATACATGTTTCACATTGTCCACAGCTCCTTGCACCATTGAAATCGATGTGAGTGACCAAAGGTTTGACTACAGCAGCCCGGCCGTGTATATTGACCCTGTGGAGATCCCGACGGACAGTTCTGGTGGAAACAGGAGAGTTGAGGTACACATTTAATTCTACTGTGATTTGGGCAGCCGTGGTTTTATGTTTTTTGGATAAAATCCGGGTCAGCACCTGAACATCCCTTTCAGACAGCTTCCTCTTGCGTCCACAGTTAATCCTGTTGGATGTGGTTCGTCCTTCTTGGTGGTATGCTGACATTACCCTGGATACCGTGGCTCTTGATACATCACAAAGACTCCCTGTCTTGGTCACAGATGCGCCAGCAAAAGACATGCACCAACAATTTCTCCTCTTTTGAACTCTGGTATGTCACCCATAATGTTGTGTGCATTGCAATATTTTGAGCAAAACTGTGCTCTTACACTCTGCTAATTGAACCTTCGCACTCTGCTCTTACTGGTGCAATGTGCAATTAATGAAGATTGACCACCAGGCTGCTCCAATTTAGCCATGAAACCTAAACCCACACTAAAATGACAGGTGTTTCGGTTTCATTGTCCAACCCCTATATATAATAAGTAGAAGGAGAATGAATGAGACTATAATGAAATCTATAAGAACCCCTTAAAAATACTAGGCAGTTTCCAGAGAAAGCAAAACTGGTGGAAGGAAGGAACTAGAAGAACCCAACTGGAGATGACACAGTCAGGCAGCATGGAAGGCATCGTCACCATCTGCCAGAAGGGGCTCTTCCCAGGTTGTGGAAAGCAATCAGAAGTGATATGGGAAAAGGTCCATCTGAGCAAGCATGAAACGAAAGACCTTTTCTTGTCATGAAGTTAGGCATTGCCATGCGATAGAGTCTCCCCATCATTTTTGTTGCAGCTTTAAAGTGATATCACTGGGGCTAGATAGATGCTGGGAGGAGTCCAATTATCAATGCGGTAAAGAGTGAATCCTTCCAACAAGTAGGTGATGTAATTAGTCTCCTCCCAACAGTACCTTGTACATGCAAATTATGAATGAGTAAAAGTGTAAAGCAATAATCAAGTCCAAGTCTCTCACAGTGGAAAGAGGTGAGGTTTGGCAGCACCTTCTTTGACGTGGGTGACAACAGACTCATGATGCTGGCTGAGCAGCACAGCAAATGCCTAGGGAGACAATATTCAGCAGAGCACTGTGATAATCGCGTGGGAAGATCATTCCGAAACTGCTCTCTGATGGACTGGTGGGGACAGAAATGAGCAGATTCAAAAATAACAAACCACACATGCTGATGGAATTCAGTGGAAGCTGTTAACTGTTCTTTCCAGAGAGACCCATTTCATTGCATTGGGTAATCCCAGTTATTTTCAAATGAAAAAGATTATATTTCTAATCATCATGCATATTAATAATAAAGGATTCGCAAAGTTTTTATGGCCACATTATCCACATATATATAAAGCATGAAACGACTAAGTTACTGTAGGAGACAGCTTCCTATCCAGGACAGTACACAAGAAATTCCCCTGCTTACTGAACCAGCATTTGTGGTTTGGACCATATTTTTTGGAATTTGTCACAAATCTGAAATATGGGAATGGATGGACATTACCAAAACATAAAGTCCCCTATTAGGGCTCCTCTACCTTGGATACAAGATTAGATAAAATATGGTTGTGCACAGAGGCATACAGGTTCTTTATGGCATCCTGTGGTACATTTCCCCACAAATGATGTAGCTGGGCCTGTAGACCCTGCACACTCATAGGTTTCCAAAACTGGCATCACAGCAGGTCCCATAAACACTTGATTGTTGATCAATCTGGTGACCGAGGCCAAGGAAGTGTCACAGTGTGGTGGAGACATGAGACACCTTGCTGAGTGTGGATGAGAATTATCCTGCTAAAAAAATGCCAGTTGGAAGCCCTGCCATAAGAGGCAACACATATGGTCGCAGGACATACTCTACATTTCACTGAGCTGTTAGTGTCCCTCGTATCATGACTAGAGGTGGCTGACTGTCACTCATAAGAGGATCCCCCAATCATCAAACCTACAGTTGGGGCTGACATCAAAAAGATGTATAAGGTATACGATGAACCAGCTGGAGTGAAAAGCCCAGGACTGGGATACCCGGAGATCTCTTCTTGACAGCGTATGCCCTAAGAGGTTAAAAAAAAAGGTTTTGTTGAAACAGAACCTGAATTCATTGCTAAAGGTGATCTGGTTCCAGTCCGGATCAGTCCAGGTTTCTCATTAAACCAATGCTCCCAACACATCCTTAATGCTTGGTTAGAATGGCCTAGAAAGTGGACAGTTCACTGAAATGATCATCCTGCTTCTCTCACTCTGAAAATGCACTGTATTTTCATTGGTAACATACCAGATGGTTGTTTTCATCTTGGCATGTAGAATTGGACGTCCATTTTTCCCCCAAAGAAAAGCTGAACCTTGGAATTTCCTGAACACAGGACACAATTCCACTGCTTTTGGTCCATCTCAGATGACTTCAGATCCAGAGAACTTATCTGTGTATTTGTGCAAAATTAAAACTTTTCCTTTTCTCCTGAATTGTTTTATAATATTATGAACTTTAGATGGTTAAATATATACATTTTTAAAATGCTGCTCTGAAAACTGTTTGAGGTTGTAGAAGATTCTCTCACAAAATTTGGCATAAAGTGATGAGCAACAACCTTCTGCTGCAAAGACTGAACCTTTGATGAAAGTGTTAATATTTTTTATAAGTGCATCCTCATAGAGTAATACTTCAGAACACTATGACATGAATTTAATATCAACATTTCACTCATATTTTCCAGTCAGCAATTTCTACATTTGATTATGTTAATTATGTTTATAACTGACAACACTGGACATGGGGTTTGCGTTATCTGGGTCATTTTGCACACTGAATTGTATGTTTACTTGTTTTATTTTTTTAAAAATGCCCCTAAAAGGCTGATACCAACCAACCTTCAATAACTTGAAGACATAATATGTCATTATCATTACGCAACTCAGAAGCAGCACGCTCGTTTTAATGTTAATGACAATCCTCTGTTGCATAACGTTATTGCTGGTTATCAGACCTCCATAGAAACAAGTCTGCGAAGTTATGTAACATTCTGGAAAAGTATTTCAGAGTAACAGCTCTGTGTGATGTTTAGAGTGTGAGAGCCAATCCTTTTTTGTTCAGAGACTGGAAGCCGCACAGGTTTGCCATTAAGCATCTGAGTAGTGGGGAAAACTCTACAGAACAAGGTTCATATTTGACTTATAGTCTTTGTGCTTGGATCCGTAATAATAACTCAAATAGTCAACTCACCAATAACTTCTACACGCAGAGTGGTGTCTTCAAAAAATAATGTTGATGGGTCCTGAACAAAACACTTATAAACCCCTTCATCTGAACGCTGAACTGCAGAGAGTTTCAGTGAAGTGTTTCCGTTCCTCAGCTCTTCTTTAAACAGAGCTGTCCTCCCTCTGTACGAGTCCATCTGCTGATCATTCCTGTCTTCATGTTTATCATACAGATGGACTAGTTTATTGACCTGAGGCAGATGAAGTCTGATCCACTCCACTGTCATATCCACTGCACTGATGCTGGGTTGGAGAGAACAGGGCAGGACCAGGTCTGTACTGTATTCTGCCACTAGAGGAGCATCTGGACCAACTACTTTAAAGGGTTCTGAAATGAAAAAAAAAGAGTAAAAAAAATAAATATATATAAAAATATAAATAGATTAAAAATATTAATATTATTTTTGTACACATATTTTAAGCAGTTTTTCAGTGTTGCCTTCTGCAAAGTACTGAATGTATTCTATACTTTGGTAGAGGCAAATCATTAAGGTCACAGTGGTTAATGTTGAATAAATAAGACAAGATCATTCTTTATTAGTCACACAGTGCGGAAGTTCACAGTGTCACAGCAGCAATGTATAATGTATAAAATATCTCAGTATTGTATTAAATATTGCACATTATATAACAGGGCGGCACGGTGGTGCAGCAGGTAGATGTCGCAGTCACACACCTCCAGGGACCTGGAGCTTGTGGGTTCGATTCCCTGCTCCAGGTGACTTGCAATGAAGAGTTGGTGTGTTCTCCCTGTGTCTGCGTGGGTTTCCTCCGGGTGACTGTCTGTGAGGAGTGTGGTGTGTTCTCCCTGTGTCTGAGTGGGTTTCCTCCGGGTGCTCCGGTTTCCTCCCACAGTCCAAAAATACACGTTGGTAGGTGAATTGGCGACTCAAAAGTGTCCGTAGGTGTGAGTGTGTGTGTTGCCATGTGAAGGACTGGCGCCCCCTCCAGGGTGTATTCCCGCCTTGCGCCCAATGATTCCAGGTAGGCTCTGGACCCACTGCAACCCTGAACTGGATAAGCAGTTACAGATAATGAATGAATGAATGAATGAACATTATATATCATCCAAATAAATATGCGTTCTATATTCTTAGTATTATTAAAGTGTCAGTGTATATGTGAGTGGTTTACTGGGAGCAGTGTTGTAAAATGTCTTGTGAAAAAGACTTCTGTTATTAAATAATTCACACATCGCACATTGGAATATCGTTTATTCTCATGAAAACCATTTAGAGTTTGAAGAGTACAGAGTATGGAATCTGAGACTCCTTAACGTAAAGATAGATCTCATACATTTCATACATTCACTGCCTGCTTTGAACGGTAATTTTAAAACCTGCAAAGCTCCACTGCACCACAGCCATGTGCCGAAATGTTTGTGCTCTTCTAGTAGCCCATGACTAGTACAGTGCCTGATGAGCTAAGGCTCATGTGCAGCTGCTCCAGTGTGCTGCTCAATTCTGATCTCATTTTTTATGAAGATGTGTGAACATACGTAAACCTTTGTCAGCAATTAATGTACATTAAAAATGAATAAATTCCTTATAACAGGTGCACAATTCCCAAATCATAGTTTTCTAATGTAACACTGAAGGCAAGGAGGCAGGGTGCAAGTGTGAGGGCCTTGATTTACTGTTGTCTACACACTGATGGCAAACGTTTAAAGAAACACAAAAGAACAATTTCATTCATAATAAAATTCAGCAATAAAAAATGTAGGGCTTTAAATCCTAATGTCTGGGAACAAGAGTCAATATTCAATATATAAAACAAGATTTGATAAATGAAAATGATTGCAGGGGTTGCATGGCAACAGGTAAGGATTAAAGTTAACATATTTATTACAATGTTCCCATGTTTTATGTTGTTCCCACACATTTAAATGTCTAATGACTCTATAGAATATAATTACTAAATGTAAATATATCCATGTTATTTAATAGCATTAATTAAAACAAAATTCTGTGATTAATCATGATAAATCACAAGTTTAAATGCTAGTATTCCCTTGTTATTTTGAAAGGTAGAAAAACCAAAACAATTTGTGGAGAGAGAGGATACCATGTTATTTTACTTCATTATAACATTTCACAGTAGATTTTATGATATTTAACTGAGGTTCTCTTAATTTGCGAGTGAAAGTTTCAGGGAAATTGTTGACATCAAACAACAAGCTTTGAGAAAACTGCAGCGTGCAGCTCACAGCTCAGACACTAACACATCTCCATATTCACCTCCAGTAACTTTCTAAGAGATAAATGTGTGGATTAAACCAGGCACAAACTTCTCACAGCAAGTTTTATTGTGTGTGTCTGTGTGTGTGTGTGTGTGTGTGCATAAGAGAGAGAGAGAGAGAGAGAGAGTGAGTAGAGCACATTAGCTGTTTAGCTAAGGTTAATTAGCCGACCAGCTAGCTGGAGTGTGCTGTCTCTGGGGTTGTGAAAAGTGGAGATGTTGATGCATTTTCAATTACTATAATTAGTGCTTTAAGCTGTAATCAAGCTTTCTATGAGCTACATGAGCTGCATTTGGTGTCAGAACTAGGTGAATGAGTAACAGTGTTGATCTTGCTACAGTGCCCCCTGTGGAGAGTGTGGGGGCAGCAAGTGAACAGTCAGTTCTTAAAGTAAATGTGACTGAGGTATGATCTGAGCCACTTTGACAAGAGTCACATTGTGATGGTCAGACCCAGACAGCTTAAAGTCATAATGTTTTGGCCAGGGCATCTCCAGAAAAACAGAAGAGGTTTGGGTGTTCTTACACAAATCAGTAAAGGATCATCTGATAGAAAGTGGTCAGAACACAGAGTACAGCACAGCTTGAGGTGTATGGGGCTATGTAGCCACAGAGGGGTCTGGAAGACACTGTGATCTCCTGGGGATGGTTTAAATAAATGGAAATGGTTCCATTGTTTGTGTTAAATGTAAATGAATATCACAATACCTAAACTGAGCTGGTGAACAAACAGCTATTGTCTTTTGCTCATCATCTTCCAGAGGAACATAAAATTCCTATCCTTTATTCCAAGATGACAGTTCTCATGGTCACAGGGCTGCAAATGTGACTGACATCAGGACTGGACAAAAACATCCCCAGATCTGAAACCACCTGCGAATTACACAGCTACAGTTTTCCTTTTATTGTACCTCCCACTTGCCATGAACTTACAAAATGTCACATGATTTGCCAGTGACATCAAGGGTAATTGAACATGTCAGAAAGTGTGTTACTACACACCAGCTTGCAGAACATATGTTTCACATACACGCTCCCATCACACTAACGCCATGCTCATTCTGCTATCTCGTATACGAAACAACCACTGATTTACATTAGACCAATGACCTCATCATTATGTTCATCTAAATACCTCTAGCATCTTCTCTGCTGTTCCATTATGGGGGTAGCATCACAAAAACGAACCCTGTCAAAGAGTGTGCGCCACTGCTCCTGTAACACTGGCACCACCCAAGGCTCAAACAAACCAAAGCTGCAATGAATATTTGTACTCAGGTGGCTCTTAAATGTATTTTCTTTCATCTATTCAGTGAATATTTAATTCTAATTGGTTTTTAGCTTTGATTTATTTTTAAATACAGTTTCTGTATCTCTATCTTTACAGTGCTCTACAAATCTAGTACATTTTGTATGAAAGTGCTGTAAAAAATAAACTACATCTATAATACACTCACAGCATAGTGTAGGACAGTGGACACAAACCTGCTGCAGTCTCCAGAAAGGCTGAAAGAATGAGAGCTATGAGAAACTTCATCCCTGAAACGCACATGAAGATTGCTGCATCATCGGATGCCCTTTCACTTTTCGTTTGGAATCGATTTTATCCGATTTGATTTTCGGTTTAAAATAAGGCAATGGCAACAGGGAAACGAGCCGTTATCCGATTTCTGATTTAATAAGAGAAAACCAGAAGGAAAATAGTGTGTAGCAGGGTGTAGAGATTTTAGTATAAAATGCCTTGAGTCTCAATTCCTATCTTAGAAAGAAACAAAACACCCCCTTTCTTCGTCATAGCCACGCGACATGGGGCAGATAATGCTGTGAAATGTCCAAAAAAATGTTCAGAATACTTATTATTCCGAAGCCGTCCCTCTGCGCAGCGCCTCTGTTCACAGTGAGAAAGGCGTGGTAAAGTAAAACTGAACGCATTTAGTGGAGTCGACTCCTGAAGAATCGATTCTTCATACGCCTGGGAGTCAGTATCAACTGTATGCCAATCGTTCAGAGAGTCGAAACTCTAGGAGTCGACTCAGTCTCTGATTGCGAGAATATTCTGCAGCGCCCTTTGAACTTAAACAGACAGAACTCGGCATCACTCACATGTGTATTGTTTTACACTCAAATATTCTGTGCATTTTTACATGTGCAAATAGTATCTTGGTAAAATACGACAACTGCCTTGTTTCTACACCCACTGTCCATTTTCTCAGCTCCACTGACCACACAGGAGCACTCTGTAGTTACTAAAATTACAGACCATCTGTTGCTTTGCATACTTTGTAAGCCGTCTTCTTTAAAAGTTCAGGACCCCCACAGAGCAGGTGTGATGTGGTGGTGGATCATTCTCAGTGCTGCAGTGACACTGACGTGGTGGTGTGTTAGTGTGTGTTGTGCTGGTACGAGTGGATCTGTCGGCTGGATGTTTTTGGTCGGTGGACTATTCTCAGTCCAGACACTGAGGGTTTAAAAACTCCAGCAGCACTGCTGTGTCTGATCCACTCTACACCAGCACAACACACACTAACACACCACCACTACGTCAGTGTCACTGCAGCACTGAGAATGACCTGCATTGGTCCTGACCATTGAAGAACAGGGAGAAAGGGGGTGAATAATGATGAATAATAATGCAGAGAAACAGATGGTCCACCAAGTGTAACTGTAGAATTACAAAGTGCTTCTCTATTGTAAGTGGAGCTGATATAATGGACAATCACAAGGTAGGTATCGTTGAGTATTTGCGTGTGTGTCGCTCTGTGAAGGACTGGCACCCCCTCCAGGGAGTGTTCCTTGCGCCCAGTGATTCCAGGTAGGCTCCAAACCCACCATGACCCTGAACTGGATAAGAGTTACAGACAATGAATGAATAAATGATTGAATGTTGTCAATTAACAAAATGGAAAGTGATTATAATCAATAATTGGTGCGACCAATCTTTTGCCTTCAAAACAGCATCAAAAACAGAGAATGTGAACATTTCCAGAGTGTGGCTAATGACTCCAGCAGATCTGACTATGACAGCTTTAACTAAAAGGAGAGAACCAGAAGGACACACAGACCTGGGAGCTTCCTGAAACACTGGCATCACTCCGCTCCACCGTCAACAAACCTGTGTGATCGCGTGAAGAGGCGGGACGACACCAGCGTCTCAGTTTACTATAATTCCCTGTGTCCATGGACCCCTGGATCTCCCGCGTTAGTCTAAGCTAAAGTTCTACCAAAAGCTAAAGTGAACAGGTGAGTTTTCAGCCTAGATTTGAGGATTAATACTGTGTCTGAGTCCTGAATATTTTCTAGAATATCACTTCACAAGGGCTTTTATAAGAAAAGGCTCTTCCCCCAGCTGAGGCCTTCTGAATTCTGGGAACTTTGAAAACTCCAGTACTCTGTGATCTGAGTAATCGTGGAGGCTCATAATAGGAAAAAGTATCTTGAAGGTATTCAGGAGCGAGCTCATGTAGGGCTTTATACGTCAATAACAGAATTTTGTAATCAATATGGAGTTTACCTAAGTTCCTGCAAGTACGCCCTGACAGTAGTGTGTTACAATAGTCTAGTCTTGAAGAAATAAAGGCATGTATTTATGACTCTGCTTCATGCACGGGTAAGGCTAGGACAGATGTAAAAAAGCTGTCCTAGTGATACTACCTATGTGTTGATCAAATGATAAATCCGGGTAAATTATGACGCCAAGGTTTTTTGCTGCTGAACCAGGTTTAACTGGAAAGTCAGCAATATTAAAAATTAAATCTGATAATTTGATTCTTGCCACTTTTGGACCCAGAAGCAGGACCTCTGTTTTATTACTGTTTAGAAGGAAGAAGTTACGCAACATCCAGTCCTCTATTTTTTAATCTGTGTTTGTTATCAGGCTTGGCTGATATGTACAACTCAGTGGTGAATGCTGGTCTTTCAAGGAGGGGAAGTTCAATGTTGGCCTACATCATAAAATGTGTCGGTTTATTTATACGTAAATTCTACCCTCCGTTACTTTTCAGGAAATGATGTGTGATCTGTGACCCTGTCGTACCAACAAGGCGTCTTTTCCAGGCACTTGACTAGTGACATCAAGTATTGATTTTAAATCCCTCTTGTGTTCATTTACTCTGCATTTTGTTAATTGACAAATATAATCTATTAACACTTCTATCTTTAAAGCATTCTTACTTTGGAGTTTTTATCCACACCTGCCTAAACATTTTACAGTACTATATAGATGTGTGTGTCTGTGTGTGTGTGTGTGTGTGTGTGTATGTGTGAAATGTAAAACAAGAAACCCCACACACTCCAGAATCTTACGGTAAACAACTCCATATTAATGCCTATGGTTTTAGAATCGCGTGTCATAAAAAGCACCGGGTTTAATCTGTAGTTGTCCATATAGTTTAAGTACTTATCTACACACTTATATAAACTTCAGGAGGCAGAGATTGACTGCAGTAAATCATTTTATTCAAAGCCCTTGTAAAACCTAAAATCACATCTCTGAGCTGAGGATGGCGCCACCTGTGTGTGTCCTTACAGACGCAAAATAATAGTTTAACAAACACAGAGGACAGTTACTGGAAGAAAGAAAGCATGCTTTACTACGGATTCTACTGATCAGAGCTCATAAACCTCATTACATATGGTTGGTAATATAAATGTACTATATATAATTTTAGTCTAAGATAAATCTACATCTTAGAAGACACATCTAAGCTAAAAAGGAAAGAAAATACAGATTTAAAGTAAGAGTACAATAAAAGAAAGTGGTGTCAAAGACATTCTATCAGGTTGCATTCTATGTACGTCTCTGTCTTGATTGTGCCTTTGGATATTTATTCCATCATCAGCTGTAAAACATGAGGAAGAATACATCATTGTATTGTATGATGATGTGTGTATACATCTGCAACCACTTAAGCCATGGGTCACTAATCTAATCCACAAGGGGCCGGTGTGGCTGCAGGTTTTCACTCCAATTAAGCAGAGCATACATAATTCTTCTTGTTAAATCAACTAATCTCAGTCTCTAAACAGTTAAACAGTGTGTGCTCCTGTTTGGTTGGAATGAAAACCTGCAGATAAGATCGGTGACCCCTGGGGGCACGGCACTACACACATGCTTCCAAGCCGCCCAGAACTCCAGCCCAAATCTCCTGAGTTCAACCCCCTGATTGTCTCCATGCTAGCAATCCATTATTATGATCAGGTATCTGCCCTGTTTCCTGTTTGGCTCTTTTGTCTCTTTTTATCTGTCATCTTCCCAGAGCCTTGCAAAGTCCGAATGGCTCCAGCTATTAAAGGGGGTTGATGTGACTACAGAGGAGGTCTGTTTCATTATTCGCACCTGTACCAGTCCTCCCACCGACCAGATCAACCCAGCACATCCGTGTAGTGTTCCTTTGTTAGCTTTCATTTGTGTGTAGGTATCCGGAAAAAAATTTAAATGACTACTTTTATAAATATGGGTTAAGTTGTTGTTTTGGTACCATTCCTCCTGGTTTTTGAAGTGGGGAGGAAGGGTATATATTGTATTTATTTATTTTTTTTGTATTAGGAAAGTTAGTTATTGTTTTGTTTTGGAATTTTATTTGGCCTCACCCCTGAAGACCTGTCACACTCTGTCCTGTCTGTTGTTCCCACCATGTGCTTACTTAGCACATGGCTCTGTTTGTTATTGTTCATGTCTCCGCCCTAGTCCTGCATTAGCTCCACTCCCTCATTAGTGTCTCCTTTTGTGATTGTTGTTCCCAGGTGTTTTGTATTGTCCTCTAGGTTATAAGCCTTGTCTGGAGTCTCAGTGTTTGTTGACCATTTGCGCTCCATGTGTCCCTATGTGTCTTGTTATCATTGTCATTCCAGGTCCCGCTGTTTCTTTGTATCTCTGTGTCTAGGTCTCTAAGTATGTCAGTTTAGCATTAGCAATGTGTTTAGGTTTAGCATTAGCTATGTGTTTAGGTTTAGCATTAGCTATGTGTTTAGGATTAGCATTAGCTATGTGTTTAGCATTAGCTATGTGTTTAGGTTTAGCATTAGCTCTGTGATTAGGTTTAGCCTTAGCTTTCTGTGATTAGTTTTCTGGGTCTTTCTGTGTAGGCCTGTTCAGGTTAATGTTTAGGGTTTTGTCTTTAAGTTTTTCTGACTGTTAATTACTTGTTTTCTAGTTATAGCATTTTTTTTTTGTTTCCTTTATGTCCTTTTTCATTATAATAAAGTATCTTCCCTGCGTTTACCTCTGCCTCGCCGAGTGCATACTGTGACAAGAACACACCTTCACTGCCACAACTGAATAGACGAAGCTCATAGTAAAGTGTAGCAATTAAAGTATTCACTTATTGTGATACCAAAATGTTAAAAGAAATAAATAACATCTTACAATTTAATCTGTGTTTTCGTGTGTTGGTCTGATGGCGTTAGTGGTGTTGGCCTGGTTCTTAATTTTTTTTAACAAATTTTTTTATTCTTTTAAAAAAGTTTTTACAGCTTCATATATATATATATATATATAGTTTAATAGTAAAGTGGAAAATGTACAATGTAGATGTGCAACATGATGCTGTGCAGTTGAATAATTGAGCTTCAGGTGATACTAAATAAATGTGAGTGAATTAATGTCCTGTGAAAGAGTTGTGTGTGATGTGTGGATTCTCCTCCTCTTCTCTATGAGAGATAGTAAGGAGGAATAACAGAGATTTTTAAGGAGACATTTGCGAGGACACAATAACAGTGGTTAATTTCAAGTTTTTAACTCTTCACATGCTGTGAATTGTACCTCTGACACTTGGTAGATCGGTAAAACAATGCCACGATAAACCCGGGTACAATTCAACATCAGAACATTCTCCTTGTCTGCTTTGAGCAGAAGGTTCTTGAGCTACTCTGACTTCTATGGCATCATTCAAAGAACATTTTAGCACCTTCGTTTTTAAGAGTTTGGGGTTCAGTCTTTTCAACTTATTTCCCCAAGACAAATTTATTTCTTAGTGTTTTTATTTACACTGAATTAATATCTTTGATTATCTTTTTCAGTCAAGAGGCTGGAAAAGGAACAAATGTAAACATCCATCAAACTTCATATTCAAACCCTACCTTACTGAATGCTTTCAGTGTGTAAAAATGAATTATTTATATCCTAATCATACAAAAGTGAGATATGGCATCTCACAAGACTCCATTTTACTGCTATCATTCACATTTTGCATACTGCAAAACATGGCATTAACTTCTACAGTGACACAGATGAAACACAATATTGACCAAAACTGATGACAAATGGAGACTAAAGAAAATAGAGGACTGTAAAGTCATGAAAGGCTGAATGTTGCAAAAGGTTCATCTTCCAAATAAAAAAAAACAGAGGTTCTTCTTTTATGATCAAAACCTGCAGGAAACAAAATATCAGATCTAATGGTAAATTTAGCTGATTCTCCTGTTCTTACTGATTCAGCAGTTAAACGTCTTCCTGTCATATTTTATTCAGATTGATCATTTGTCAAACATATTGCTAAGAAATGTCTAATCCTTGCATGATGTGAAAAAAAAATCAGTACACACCTTTATGACCTCAAAGCTAGACTAAGTGGATGCACTACTGTTAGGACGTTCTGAGAGGAACCTGAGTAAACTCAGAGTATTTCAGATTCCTGCAGCCCTGGTGCTTACGAAAACCAGAAAATTTGATAAAATCTGCCCAGTTCTAACAGCATTGCACTGGCTTCCAGTTCAATTCTGCATTGATTATAAAATTCACCCACTGATGTGCAAACATGGTCTCAATACTGAGTGTCTATGTAATCCCATTTTCTGTTATGAACCACCATGATGGTAAGATCACAGGGCACAGGCCTCTTGTTTGTTCCCAGAATTCAGGACTCAGACACAGTCCCAGTTTTAAAGTTCAAAACGTACCGGTTTAATAGATCTATCAATATATTTATTTAGCAGGTTTTATTACATTTTTTGCTTTTTAAAAATCCCTTTTCTTCAACCTACATCACCCTTTGTCAAATGTGTAATATCTTTTTCAGACATAATTTCCTTTCACTACTTCAAAATAATTGGAGGAGTTCTATCTATATCTATAGATTGCCCAAACAAATACCACTGTTAGAAAAAAAATAGCATTGTTAGACATATATGTGTAAAGGGGTTAAATGTGCTTGTTTATTAAGCTCTAAAAAATTTTAAATGCCAGTTTTATATGCTTTTGAAAGAAAAATAATTAGATTTTTATATAATTAGATAGTTCATTACCAGCATCATATTCTGTGTGCAGTTTAGAAATATTCACCCTGAACTTAAATATTATTCTGTAATTCCAGGGAAAAATCTCAGGATCCTCACTTGTGGATCTTCTTTCTTTGTGAACACTATCTTCACAGAGAGAGAGTCTTTAAGCTGTGACTTCATCAGAGAAATTTTGGAAGAAATCACTGAAAACAGAAAATAACGGGTTTCCACCTGAGAAATAACATTTTGTACAGAGAATAAACTTGTGTCCATTCATATCTATCTGTTATGAATGTATATTATCACTTTCAGAACTAAACCTCAAAATCATTAAAGAAATTGCATTTTTAGAAAAAAAAAATTTAAAAAGTTAAAATAACGTCTTAAAAGAAAATTAAATCTTAAATTCTGATTGGCATATCGCAAAGTAATTCAGATGATATATTTCCTGCAAAAAGTTTAATTATTTGATTCAAAATGACAGAGAATGAATGAGTGAATTTCCTTATTAAATTGTAATTCACGTTGGGAAAATCTTATACCACTGGACACTTGCGTTTAATTGTGGTTTCGAGACTGGCCAGAGGATACACATCACGGCTATCAAACACACTGAAGGAATCACAGCCACGCTTCACCACTTGGTTCCCCTTGTACTATTTGTTCAGGTCATAAAGCATCACCTGAAAACAAAGTCTCTTCATTATGATGATGTGTGTATTAGTAAAAAATATAATTTTTTAAAACTATGAATAGCTATGAATATTTGTGGGTACATTCAGAGTAGCCTCATAAAAATCTAGTATCTGCAAACTAACCCTAACCCTAACTTTCAGGAAGGAAAGCAGCTGTGAAGGACTTAAAAGAAATAGCTGAAAAGTCCAGTGAGTGGTTGTGGATAAGGAGAGCACAGATTAGTTGGGGAAATGCACTGTAGAGGTGCTATTGGGATTGTTGGTGATGTAGCACATAAAGTTCACACTGGCGAGGGGAGGTGCCCACCTGATGACCGCTGTGAAGAGCCAGTGATGCAGTGGTTTTGGTACTCACGTGATGGGCTCAATGAGTGACTGTAAGGATAGCTGGTTGCTGATCGGATAATAAACAGGCACAGCAACCTTAGTGTTGTGGTGTAGGGACAGTTTTGTTGTTGCAGGTAGGAAGAGAGTGTGGTGGGCCATATGTGAAGCTCAAATGGATTGGAATAGGATACCTTTCACCTTATCCTGTGTATGATTATTATTACCACCTAATTAATAAACATGTAATAAATAGATTTTAAACATTTATAAACCTTTATAAGCGTAGTCTTATTTTAAAATGTTACCATTGTTTTAATTGTAATTTAATTTGACCTTAATCTTAATTAAATGATTTTGACTGTTTCTTTCGATATTGTAGAGCATTTTGAATTGCCATTGTATATGAAATTGGTTCTATAAATAAATAATTTATTATTGTGGAGTGACACATCATGCTTCTCTCTCTGGCAGTCTTATGGATAACTCTGGGAGAATATTACCTGTCTGACTGCATTATGCCAACCATAAGGTTTGGTGAAGGGGAAATGTTATGGGGTTGATTTTCCCCAGAGGTTGGTCTATGAATCATAATTCCAGTGAATGGAAAAGAGATAGGCCCTCATTTAACATCAGTTGGGACATTTTATATGATGAAATAAAAAACAGAATCCGTGACCTATTCATTCTCTTGAAGATTTATTGAATTAATAAATAGTTAATTATAGTGTTTTTACTGAACAACTTGATCTTGTGCATTTTCCTCCTTTTCTCACTAAGGCCTGTGACTTTTACTGGGGAAATTTATTTTTGCGACTGCTGCCCTCTGCTATTCCGCAGGCTGACTGCTGGTGCCAGATGATTCGTTACGGGCAAATCGGCTTGTACCCTGGTGACCTAGTTGATACAGTCATGTGAAAATGATAAGACAACCCATGAAAATCTTTGCCTTTTTGAACATATTTATACATATGGACATTTGAGCTTCATTTGAACAGTATTGATGATGGCATGGTTGCACAGCAGGTAGTGTCTCTATCACAGGTCCAGGGACCTGGAGATTGTCAGTTTGAGTCTCGCTCTGGGTGACTGTCTGTTAGGAGTGTGGTGTGTTCTCTCTGTGTCTGTGTGGGTTTCCTCCGGGTGACTGTCTGTGAGGAGTGTGGTGTGTTCTCCCTGTGTCTGTGTGGGTTTCCTCCGGGTGACTGTCTGTGAGGAGTGTGGTGTGTTCTCCCTGTGTCTGTGTGGGTTTCCTCCGGGTGACTGTCTGTGAGGAGTGTGGTGTGTTCTCCCTGTGTCTGTGTGGGTTTCCTCCAAGTGATTTTCTGTGAGAAGTGCGGTGTGTTCTCTCTGTGGCTGCGTGGGTTTCCTCCGGGTGACTGTCTGTGAGGAGTGTGGTGTTTTCTCCCTGTGTCTGTGTGGGTTTCCTCCGGGTGACTGTCTGTGAGGAGTGTGGTGTGTTCTCCCTGTGTCTGCGTGGGTTTCCTCCGGGTGACTGTCTGTGAGGAGTGTGGTGTGTTCTCCCTGTGTCTGTGTGGGTTTCCTCTGGGTGACTGTCTGTGAGGAGTGTGGTGTGTTCTCCCTGTGTCTGTGTGGGTTTCCTCAGGGTGACTGTCTGTGAGGTGTGTGGTGTGTTCTCCCTGTGTCTGTGTGGGTTTCCTCCAAGTGATTTTCTGTGAGAAGTGTGGTGTGTTCTCCCTGTGTCTGCGTGGGTTTCCTCCAAGTGATTTTCTGTGAGAAGTGTGGTGTGTTCTCCCTGTGTCTGTGTGGGTTTCCTCTAGGTGCTCCGGTTTCCTCCTACGCTCCAAAAACACATGTTGGTAGGTGGATTGGTGACTCAAAGTAGGTGTGAGTGTGTGTCGCTGTATTAAGGACTGGCGCCCCCTCCAGGGTGTGTTCCTGCCTTGTGCCCAGTGATTCTGGGTAGACTCCGGACCCATCGCCGCCCTGAAGTGGATAAGGGTTACAGACAATGAATGAATGAATGATTGAATTTACCTGCTTACAGAATACTTTCAGAACTATTTCAGAAAATTTGACATGTAATTTCTATAAATGTTTAATTCTTATTTTGTCCATGTCTCAACTATTTTGGTTTGTGCTACAGGCATCAAATGTAAAATATTGTACATTTACAAACCTCAGTTAAGTTAGTAAGTGAAAACATTGGAAATATTTTCTTTGTACTTTCATGAGTTAAATAAATGTTAAACAGAATTTAAAAAAATAGATTCTTGTTTTTATTGCATTTTACACAATTAGTTTTCTTCTAACAGGGTCTGTGCACACTTTTATAAACACCAGGAGGCAGAGAATGTAACAGCGTGTTTGTTTATTGATTTTCAGAAGGAACATGAATATGTTTTGTCAGGTTTATTCAGAGAATGTTCCAGTCAAAGAATTTTTGTTGAAGCATGAAGTGAAAGAACAGTTAAAAATAAATACTAAATATTAAAATAATAATAATAATAATAATAATAATGTCAGATTTATAAAACAGCTGCACAGAAAATAAAACAGATACACGTCAAAAATCAACCAGAATAGCTGAATCTTGAGATTTGACCTAGGCCTCTGGCTGTCTATCTCTCACCATCCTCAGCTGCACTACAGTACCACTCAGTCTCAGACTGAACTGTCTCTTTTATAAAGAAGACTTCCCAGTGGTCTGACAGAGCAACCAACAATGACAGTGGGGTGATAAATGTCTCCTAATTATCCATCACTGTAACCTGTCAGTCTGACCCTTTAAAAATCAAACTCTTCACATCCCAGTTACACTATTGTTTATTCTACATGTCACTCTCCTGAAGACACAGACTATAAACATGTCTCTCAGAGCTGAGCTGAGGATGGCGCCACATGTGCGTGCCCTTACAGAAGCAAAACAATCAATGGCTGAGGTACAAACACATAGAGCACAGCCCTATGGACCCTATCTATATAGCTATTTTGCTATATCATTTTTTTAAGTGCCTCTTTCAGTTGCATTTAAACAGTAATTATGTGACATAGCCTTATTCAATATGTTGTTTTATTTTCTAAAGTCTCTTGGCTACTCAAATATGTAATCACTTGAGGTTTTCATGCTGACCGATAATTCATATTTTCTTGAAATTGGTCATGTTTTGACCAAAATTTTACCAAGTGCCTGCTTTTTTTTGCACATTTCTCAATGTATAGCTTTGACATTTTACATCTTTGCACAGATTGTTAGTGTGAAGTGTCTGTTAGTTGAAAACATAAGCATTTTTAATGCCAATTTATTACATGGCATATTACTGTGACAACATATATTTGTAGCATCAGACAGACTTATTTTTCTTGATATTCTAAGCTCTGGGATGTATGATTGATAAAGCTCACAGAAGGCCCAGACTTTCAGGAATTTAGTTCAGGGCAAATATGGACAATATCCCAACAAATAAAAATAGTTTTGGTACTTTGGCAGTTTTATAATAAGCTGCTTATAATAAAAACATATATTATTATTATTATTATTATTATTATTATTATTATCTTTTTAAAATATGATGAAATAATACTTGTTTATTTAGAATACACACAATGAATAATTATTTAAGCTTTTTAGTTTATATTTGTTGATCTAATGCAATATTAGATTGACTCATATCAGATTTGACTCATGAGTCAAAACGAAACTGAAAGTAAACATTGAGCATGATTATATTAGATTATCCTCAGTTATAATTATATTACAATTCTTTTTGAGAGCAACATAAAACATAGATTTTGAAGGAGCGCCTTGTTTTTTAGGTGTTTTTTAACACTGGATTACTACCAGAGGCTTCACAGCACCGCGCGGAGAGTGCTATTTTTAGAAACAGAAGGATCTGCGGTTTCTAACGGTACGCGGACGACACAGATGCATTCAGACATTCAAGCATTAAGCATCAAGCTGAGAATATAAGTTGTGCTCAAAGAGCTAGAGGAAAGAAATCATTTGTTACTATGGATTCTACTGATAGAGCTCTTAATATATGAGGTTACTAATATCAGGTGCATTGGGGGAATCAGAATGGAAGTTTCTTCATCTTTTTCACAATTCATTTCATGTTGTTTTAATAATCAATAATCAATATGTTGATTATATCTCTGTCGTCAAATCATTGTTCCATGATCAGCTATAAAACATGTGGAAGAATACATCATTGTATCATTTGCAGATAAACACATGATGCCACACACACAAACACACACACACACACAAATCTGCACATACAACACACACCAAAACCCACACACACCCCCCACCCAGATTTTCAGACAGTAAAAGATAAAGACAGAAGATGCCCTGAACTCACCGATATTGGTGGAGCACATGACTCTCCACACACACTGTGCTCCAGTATCTGAATAAAACACAACACATAAACACACATTTTCAATTTTATATATAAATATATACAAACAGTTTTGATGGGAAATGCAGTGCAGTGAGCCTGATATTTTATTAATCTAATATTTTATCTACTTAAGATATACAGTAAATTATAATATGCACTTGAAAACACATACATTCCCTGTGTTTTAGGTGCGTTTAACATTTAAATATGAGAATTAATATTAGTGACAAAGTGAAAGTGAATGTGACCTGTTTTATGATGATTGTACAACGAAATTTGACCTCTGCATTTAACCCATCCATTGCACACACACACACAGAGATAGACACACACACACACACACACAGAGAGAGCAGCGGACAGCTATCCTCAGAGCCCAGGGAGCATTTTGGGGGTTAGCTTCCTTGCTCAGGTGCATTTCAGCCATGGATGTTCCTGCTAGTACACCATCTTGCAGAAGGTATTTTGGCTGAAATTAAGTAATTTACCTAAAGAGTAAATTATCTATGGGTTTATTTATCTATCTACTGATTGAACAATTATTAAACCTGAATAATCATATAACGCTTAAAAAGGAGAAAAGTCTTTGTAATAAAAGCAGTGCTCAGACAAACCTGGCGAACTGTTTGATGGTTATTACATAAATTCAGTGCCCAGATCATTTTGGTCAGGGCTGCTTCTGAAGTGATGTCATACCCAGAAATAACATTTGCTCTTGTTAAAATCTGGAACAAACATGAAGCAAGATTCCACAGAATTATCAAACTTTACTAAATACAACTACAGACATTTAGGAGACACTACAGAGATATCACTGCGGAATAAAACATATTTACAAGGATCTACAGAGATGTAAACAGACATTTGTGAGGACACACTAACTGGTTTATTTCAGGGTTTTAACTCTTCACATGCTGTGAATTGTACCTCTGACGCTTGGTAGATGGGTAAAACAGTGCCTCGAAAAACCTGGGTACAGTTCAACATCAGAACTTTCTCCTTGTCTGCTCTGAGCAGAAGGGTCTCGAGCCACTCAAACTCTGGAACATTCCCATTTCCATAGGTCTGCAGAATCACACCATCAGCTCCATTCAGAACTCTAGACACCTGGAGAGCAGAAGAGAGCTGTTTCAGCACTGGGTTCAGTCTCAACTCTCAACTTCAGTCCCAGGAAATAATATATATATATATCACAGTGTTTCAGAGGATTATAAAACAATTTTTGATGATTATTCTCTGGAAGGACTTTTAAAAGATTAATGTTTGACCCCCTCTCACATCTACAGAGAATGTCATGGAAGCACCAAACCAGAGACTGAGAAACAGATTATTCCCTGAATATATTTTTTTACTCTCAACACTGTGTCTGACCACTACCAGTGTCCTGTTCTGTTTGGACTTTAGAGATATCTGCAGTGAACTTACATATTCTTCTGTAATTCCAGGGAAAAACCTCAGGATCCTCACTTTTTCTTTTTTCTTTGTGAACATTTTCTCCACAAGGAGAGAGTCGTTAGGCTGTGCCTCCCTCAGAGAAATGTTGGCAGAAATCACTGCAAACAGAAAATAATGTGTTTTCCACTTGAGAAATTTGGTTAATTATTTTTTGTAAAATATGATAAAATGTGCACTGCACAAGTAGTGAATATATTAACAGTTCTCGTATCCATATTGAGAACTTGTAGAAACATTTCATTGTTAAATTGTAATTCAAACTGGGAAAAGCCTAAAACAACTGGATACTTGCGTTTGATTGTGGTTTCGAGACTGGCCAAAGGATACACAGCAGGGCTATCAAACACACTGAAGGAATCACAATCAAGCTTCGCCACTCGGTTCCCCTTGTACAGTTTGTTCCTAAAACAAAGCATAACCTAGAAAAAAAGATGTTCTTCTTTATAATGATGCACTAATAGTCTGCATTAGTTAAAATAAGAAAATTCTCTTAACATCTGCAGGATTTTGTCCTGTTTTAATTTTCTTTTTATCTTCATGTGTTTAATACAGTGATAAGAAAACTAATGTGAAAGCACCTAACAACGAAAAAGTGATTGAGAAAATTTTAGAGTATAACAATGATATAAACACAGTATTGAATTTATGACTTTGTGTAATCTGAGGAGAATTAGCAATATAACAATAACAGGTAAGAACCTTAGACATCAGGTGTGTGTGTGTGTGTAAGAGAGAGAGAGAGAGTGTATAGGGTAATTTTGAAACATAAGCAAAAGAATTTGATTAAAAAAACCTCACCAATAAAACTTCACTGAATATTACCTCAAAAAAGAAAATAATCTAATGTAATAAAAATGATATAAGGAAGAAATGGACCAATGGTACTGTTCTGTAGCAAACCTGTTGCATCTCCTTTCTGTTAGAGAAGTACCCAGCCATTAGCATTGATCCTACAAAGTTATCTATTCCATCAGTGCGTGGATGGAATATGGGCATCTGCAGAAAAACAACCCACAGAATGAAATTACAAAGTTACTTTACTGACATTTAAGTGGGAAACAGCCATTGTATATTGTAAAGTTCAAATGGTGCTGGGTGAAAGGGCTGGAGTTTGAATCATGCAGAGAAGCGAAAACCAACATGGTAAAATGATGAAGAGTATTAAAGAGCACCGTTTCCAATATTATGGCTGATGCTTACAGTAAGCCTACAATTAGCAGATGAACCAAGGCGATGCTCACAGTGAGCCCGGAATGAGCGAGAGGGCCCATGGAAAGGGATTGGGTATTGAACTGGGTATTAGCAACAAGGCTAATAAGGCCATAGATTTGGTTGATAATGCTAACATGGAACTGAAGATTAGCAATAAGCTAGCAAGACCAGGGCAAAAGCTAATTTTGAAGCTGTAAGGGAATGATGGCCGATGATTGGTGCTCAAATAAAGAAATTGTGTGAGCTTTTGCAAAATTATATTATTATTTTTGCAGCCACTGGAAAATACTGTACTAGAACTGATTTCACGTATCACAGACTAAATACAGGGAATTCCGTGCTGATATCATTTCATCCTCATAGGCTACCGATGGTGAAGCAACAAGCCACAAAACAATAAGTGAAGGAAATAATGGCCCCAGGTGTCTGTGTGCTTTCTAGTAGCCCCTGGGTGGCTCTGGTAGTCCTGACAAGAACGTAAGTCACTATCTGAAAGGTTTGTGTTGATTACCTTTGACTCAGATCTGTCACCAAGGGAAGTCTAGTTTAGAGACTATTACAGTAATCAATTATGCTAGAGATAAAAGCATGGATAAGTTTCTCCAGTTCTGATTTAGTCAGAAAATCTTTCATCATATTGATGTTCTTGATGAAGGTGATAAAATGCTGATCTAGTACCTGCTTTAACATGGCTAATAAAACACATCTGAGACCAATGTATGTTAAGGTTATGCACTAGTTTTTAAAAATTACAGTTATAGAGCACCTTTCATACAAAAGGCCAAAGTGCTTTACAGAAGGAAACAGTAAAAAGCAGCAGGGCTCTCAAATCCAAATACGCAGCCAATTTGTGTTTCTCACTTCTTTTGCCCAATAAATTAATCTATGTTTTATCCTTATACGCAGAACCTTGACTAGAATTTGTCTAGGCAGCTGTTTAGGGAGAAAAGTGTAGCTATTTGCTTGAAATCTCAATACATCTCTCAGTTGATATCAATATAGGGGCTATTTGTGTGGGTGAGTTTGTAAGTTTGTCGAATATATTTTTTGTTGGTTAATGCTATTGTTGATGATGTTGGAGAAATGGGATTGTCAGGTTTTGCACAATAATGTGTTCAAACAGCCTATCTTTGACATTTCATTGTAAATATGAGGTTTGGTTTAATGTCATCTGCATTCTGCTTTGTGACATTCTCTCTTTTGGATTTGAACAGTGGGATCATTCACATTTTGCTCATGAAAACTGTAACTCTGCAGCCTTTAATATACTTTCTCTTGAAACCAACACATCTGCCCCAATGTCTAGTGAGGTCCACATATCAATGAACACACAGTAGTGATCTGACAAAGCCACATCCTTCACAGAGGCTGATATGTTGAGACTCTTTAAAATAACTACATCCAGAGTGTGACCAAGACAGCGTGTCCTCCCTGTAACAGGCTGTTAAAGGCCAAAAGAGTCCAATATGGTGTGTAGTTCCTTGACAAAACAGTCCTTGGTGTTGGCAACATGTTAAAATCACTAGCAATATCAAAATCAATATCAATATCAATCAATATCAATATCAAAATGGTCAGAATCAGTAGAAATAAAAGACAACATCTCTGTAAATTCATCATTAAAATCAGAGTTGTACTTCAGAGGCCTGTAGACAGTTACTAGTTACAGTGGGTACGGAAAGTATTCAGATCCCTTTACATTTTTCACTCTTTGTTTCATTGCAGCCATTTGCTAAGATCAAAAACGTTCATTTTATTTCTCATTAAATGTACACTTGCCACCCCATCTTGACAGGAAAAAAACAGAAATGTAGGAATTTTTGCACATTTTAAAAAAAAGAAAAACTGAAATTTCACATGATCATAAGTATTCAGACCCTTTGCTCATTGATGAGTAGAAGCACCCTTTTGAGCTAGTACAGCCATGAGTCTTCTTGGGAATGATGCAACAAGTTTTTCACACCGGATTTGGGGATCCTCTGCCATTCTTCCTTGCAGATCCTCTCCAGTCCTGTCAGGTTGGATGGTGAACTTTGGTGGACAGCCATTTTCAGGTCTCTCCAGAGATGCTCAAATGGGTTTAGGTCAGGGGTCTGGCTGGGCCAGTCAGGAATGATCACAGAGTTGTTCCAAAGCCACCCCTTTGTTATTTTAGCTGCGAGCATAGGGTCATTGTCTTGTTGGAAGGTGAACCTTCGGCCCAGTCTGAGGTCAAGGGCACTCTGGAAGAGGTTTTTGTCCAGGATATCTCTGTACTTGGCCGCATTCATCGTTCCTTCAATTGCAACAAGTCATCCTGTCCCTGCAGCTGAAAAACACCCCAAAGCATGATGCTGCCACCACCATGTTTCACTGTTGGGATTTTATTGGGCAGGTGATGAGCAGTACCTGATTTTCTCCACACACACCCCTTAGAATTAACACCAAAAAGTTCAATCTTCATCTCTTCAGACCAGAGAATCTTATTTCTCATAGTCTGGGAGTCCTTCATGTGTTTTTGGGAAACTCTATGTGGGCTTTCATATGTCTTGCACTGAGGAGAGGCTTCTGTCGAGCTGCAGTGATAGTTGACTGTGTGGAACTTTCTCCCATCTCCCTACTGCATCTCTGGATCTCAGCCACAGTAATCTTTGGGTTCTTCTTTACCTCTCTCACCAAGGCTCTTCTCCCACAATTGCTCAGTTTGGCTGGACGGCCAGGTCTAGGAAGAATTCTGGTCGTCCCAAACTTCCTTCATTTAAGGAATATGGAGGCCACTGTGCTCTTAGGAACCTTGAGTGCTCTGACATGTACCTTGAGATTTTATATTGACAGGTGTGTCTTTCCTAATCAAGCCCAATCAGTTTAATTAAACACAGCTGGACTACAATGAAGGAGTAGAACCATCTCAAGGAGTATCAGAAGGAATGGACAGCATGTGGGTTAAATATGAGTTTCACAGCAAAGGGTCTGAATACTTATGATCATGTGAAATTTCATTTTTTCTTTTTTAATAAATTTGCAAAAATTTCTACATTTCTGTTTTTTTTTCTGTCAAGATGTGGTGGTGAGTGTACATTAACGAGAAATAAAATTAACTTTTTTTATTTTAGCAAATGGCTGCAATGAAACATAGAGTGAAAACTTTAAAGGGGTCTGAATACTTTCCATTCCCACTGTATATGTGTGATGTTCCTTTCAGAACTGCACAGAGATATTTGAATGATGTGAAGTTACTAAAGGAAAGCAGCTTGCACTGAAAAGAACCATGGATCAGAGCAGCTAGACCTCCACGTATTTTGCTGCTCATGATACATTTAAAAATGAATGTTTGCATTAATTTAGCCAGGTTTTAGATAAAAGAATAAAATCAAGCCCATGTGCTGTAAAAAAAAATCATTAATTAAATAAGACTTGTTTGTATTTGATCTAATATTTAGAGCTAACTTAGTTATTTGTGCACTTTGTAGTAGAATTTCTGTCTCACATATTACGTGTTGCAGATTGTCTACATTCACAGTATCTGATCTGTGCTCTCTTTTATGTTTCTGGCAAGTACTGGAATGGGAGAGCTTACAGCCACACTGGGACCGAGCTTGTTTTTTTAAACATGTTACTGCTGATATCACTCTACAAGCTTGGCCCAGAAAAATATCAATGTTCCTCTATCCTTAGATGAATCAGTAGACGAATTTGGGTGGAACTTGCTGATGATGGGGTTGTGAGCGAAGCTGCCTCCATTTCTATTTTACTGCGAGAGTTTTTGTTATACTGAGACAGTTTAGAAAGGAATATTGCTTAAAAAGATTTAGAATGTGAAGATATTTCAGTGCTAAAAAATTACACTAGGTCAAATATTGAAAGGTTGGAATTAACAATGGCCTAATAACTAAATACATATGCCAATATTTTATTTAATTGAAAACTATTGCAAAATTAAGTATATGCTTAATTTTGTTCATCACGCTCATTGATTTTAATGTTTGATGTGATCAGACAGTTAGTGGACCATTAAATTTGTAAGAAGTCTGACCTGAGATCCAGTAACGATCACTGTCTTTTTAATATCCCATAAAATGAAGGACAGAGCAGAGGAGGTGAAGGCCATTGTGTCCGTGCCGTGGATAATAACAAATCCATCAAAATCATGCTTGTTATCCTGTAAATTAAATGGAGATAGAGAGGGAGTAAGAGCGAGATAGAACCTTGAATAATTCGTTATTCTTTGAGATTTACTTTAATTTTTTCAGCCATTTGTCTCCAGTGTTCAGGAGTAATGCTTGAGGAATCAATTGGAGGTTCCAGGGCTTCCATTTTGTACAAAATTGTAGGTTTTCCCTTGGTTTCAGGAACATCATCCGCCAGCTGGGGACTGAGGAAAAACAAGAGAGCACAAAATGATCCAGAAGGTTTTGTATAAAATATTTGAAGTGCCTCATTTTGTATCGTATTTTGAAGAAAGTACTAAAGCTGGGAGGTGCTCATCATTACTTAATCATTGAAAAACCCATGTTCACACATTTTGGGCTTGATCTAGTATATTTTACAATGTTGAGTAATATCTTCTTAGATAAGGTTTACTTCTTTTCATTTTTAAGAGATGGTGCTGTAAGATGTAACTCACTACAGTGTGATGAAGCCATCCTTTGTTACAATGCGTTTCCTGACACAGTCGTCAGATTCTCCTGGATTTCTAACATAGAGGATTGTGTGGTTGATAATGAAATCCTTGAGAGTTTCCAGATCCTGTGGAATGAGTCTTCCTGAAATGAAATTTATATAAATGATCACATGTATACACTGGTCTTATCAGTAATTCGTTCATCATGTTCAAAGTACACAACTCCTGTACTTCAGTAAATAAACAGATTACTCTCAAACTTTAACAAAACTAAATATTTATAATTATGTTTGAGTTAAAGGACATCACTTATCAAGTGTAAAAATACAAAACACTTCAAGCTGTTAAAGTACAATATACAATATTAGAGACTAATATTAGAGACTATTAGAGCAGAGATTATATAAGTCTTAAAGAATAAGGAACAAATTGGGATTTGAAAATGTGATTAATTTGGTACAAACTCTGAAAGTTGTGACTGAACAATTGATAATACATTTTTTTTTTTTTTGCAGAAAGGTGCTATTATTTACTTGTCTGAATTTGAATTTTAAATATTTTTCCAAATAGAACATGGTTTTACAGGAAACATTGACATAAAATAGATTAAGTACATGGATTTAATAACAAATGCAGTTCAGGCACATTCACTTCATGGACATAGAAACTAAGGTTTATTGCACAGTGGCAATTATGTAACTTTGAAAATGATTAACTTACCCTCAGTATTTTTTTTCATTCCAAATGTTCCTCCAGTGTAGAGCACATACACTTTTCTTGTTATTGGATCAGCCATGGTTCAAAATCTTTACAAGCACTCTACAAAGATATATTAATGCAATTATCACACAAACATATCTAAAGAAAAAAATATTAAAAAAAATAACTGAAACACAATCAGTAAAGTCTCAGTGTTTTCACATCATTTATTCTCTGGTTAAAGAATGAGTTTAGGATAAAGAGTTTAGCTTTCTTATCAAAATGATCTGGCTTTTACATTTTAAAACAGCTTTCTTTATATATAGAGAGGTGACAAAGGAAAAAGAAACATTACTCAGTAAAACAGAAATATGAAATAAACATCTGAAAATGAAACTTCTCAGCAATTACCTGTGTCCTGGTTCTCACTGGAAATGAAGCAGGTTTAGCTAAGGTTAATTAGCCGACCAGCTAACTGGTGTGAGCTGTCTTGTGGGTTGTGAAAAGTGGAGATGTTGACGCATTTTCAATCACTATAATTGGTGCTTTAAGTTGTAATCAAGCTTTCTATGAGCTACATGAGCTGCATTTGGTGTCAGAACTAGGTGAATGAGTAACAGTGTTGATCTTGCAGTGCCCCCTGTGGAGAGTGTGGGGGCAGCAAGTGAACAGTCAGTTCTCAAAGTAAATGTGACTGAGGTATGATCTGAGCCACTTTGACAAGAGTCACATTGTGATGGTCAGACCCAGACAGCTTAAAGTCATAATGTTTTGGCCAGGGCATCTCCAGAAAAACAGAAGAGGTTTGGGTGTTCTTACACAAATCAGTAAAGGCTCATCTGATAGAAAGTGGTCTGGAGGACACTGTGATGTCCTGGGGATGGTTTAAATAAATGGAAATGGTTCCATTGTTTGTGTTAAATGTAAGTGAATATCACAATGCCTAAACTGAGCTGGTGAACAAACAGCTATTGTCTTTTGCTCATCATCTTCCAGAGGAACATAACGTTCCTATCCTTTATTCCAAGATGACAGTTCTCATGGTCACAGGGCTGCAAATGTGACTGACATCAGGACTGGACAAAAACATCCCCAGATCTGAAACCACCTGCTAATTACACAGCCACTTGCCATGACCTCACAAAATGTCACATGATTTGCCAGTGACACCAAGAACAATTGAACATGTCAGAAAGTGTGTTATTACACACCAGCTTGCAGAACATATGTTTGGTTCCTTAGCAGTAATAATATGCAACCAGCATGGTTATATTCACTTAGTATAGCACAGTACACATTCCATTAAAATTACAGCTTCTAAATCATTGTGATGCTCCACTGAGCTGTAGAGAGAATGGAGTCTCTGTTATCACTAGTTCAGGCTCAGCACTGAAGAGACTGCATTATGTAAATTTGGAAAGAGTGTATGACACTACCCCTGCCCTCCTCCCTTCCCCTTGTGTTCAGCACAGTGCAATAAATGTGAATACACTCTGCAACTGCAGGGGGAGCCCAGGAGCAAAACTACCAAATCTTACCTAGTGTTCCTTTAAACATTGATTCTCTGAACATGTTCTGCTCGTGTTTTTAGCTCTTACTGTTTGTGCCATGACAGGAAACTTAAGAGAGAGAGAAAAACAACATAGGAACGTCTGCGAGTTCTTCTCCAGGCACATGCACACACACACACACACACACACACACACACACACACACTCACACACACATGCTCCAATCACACTAACGCCATGCTCATTCTGCTCGCTCGTATAAAAGAAACAACCACTGATTTACATTAGACCAATGACCTCATCATTAAGTTCATCTAAATACCTCTAGCATCTTCTCTGCCGTTCCATTATAGGAGTAACATCACAAAAATGAACCCTGTCAAAGAGTGTTTGCCACTGCTCCTGTAACACTGGCACCACCCAAGGCTCAAACAAACCAAAGCTTCAATAAATGTTTGTACTCAGGTGGCTTTTCTAATACATTTTCTTTCATCTATTCAGTGAATATTTAATTCTAATTTGTTTTTAGCTTTGATTTATTTTTAAATACATTTTCTGTATCTCTATCTTTACAGTGCTCTACAAATCTGGTACATTTTGTATTAAAGGTGCTGTAAAAAATAAACTACATCTATAATACACTCACAACATAGTGTAGGACAGTGGACACAAACCTGCTGCAGTCTCCAGAAAGGCTGAAAGAATGAGAGCTGTTGCTATGAGAAACCTCATCCCTGAAAATATATTGCTGCATCATCGGATGCCCTTTCACTTTTCGTTTGGAATCGATTTTATCCGATTTTTGTTTTAAAATAAGGCAATGGCAACGGGGAAACGAGCCGTTATCCGATTTCTGATTTAATAAGAGAAAACCTGAAGGAAATAAAGCAGGGTAAAGTTCAGTCTGTGTGTTAGGGCTGTGGTCGAAGCGCTGCTCTCACTGTTCACATCCTCATCAGGAGAGCTCGTGTAGCACGTTCTGAAATAATCCTAGGCAATGCAACAATGCGACTTTATTTATCGACTGTATCTGGGCAGTAATAACATGGAAAGGAATCGGCATCTTACGGTCGGGTGACGCTGGCACATGCCAGTGACATCGGCACCTTACGTTCAGGTGGCAGTGGCATGTAAATTGTAAATGTAAATGATGTGTAAATTGTGCCAGTGCGATAATGTAAATCCAGTCGCACGATTTAATGTTAAAACGGCTTGCCATAGCGTTGCCTGTAGGTAAGATGTCGATGTCACTGTCACATGCCAATGCCTTTCCATGTTATTGCACGTCAGCAGTGTGGTATATCAACGTCTTGGAAGTGGTTTTGAAGGGCGTCATATACCCCTGAACTGGCGCTACAGATGAGGTGTAAATTGTGCCAATGCGATGTATCACCTTGTACTGGCATCATAAACAACCCAGTAAACATTAAGCCATTGACTCAACGTTGAAATAACGTACTTGACTGTCGTCTAATCAACGTTTTCTTAAGGTTGAAAATGAAAGTTGAAAAGACGTCCAAACACTGACGTTGAAAAGACGACTAAAATGTCACATTAAAGACGTCCTTTTAAAGCCGTTGTTTCAACGTTGAAATCACGTACCTAAATGTCATTCAATAAGCACTGAATTTAAGTTGAAAATAGAGTCACATTACAAACGTACTTTCAAAGTACAGTAGGTTCCATTAAGAATTCAATGGTTCAGACTGGTTTTTAATGGTGTCTACATCTAATAGTTTCCATCATGTAACCCATAAGCACTCAATGGTTCCTAATAGATTAACCATTATTTCTCTAATAGTTTCCATTATGTAACACTTCTATTAGTATTTAATTGTACCTGTCAGTTCACAATCCTGGTTGGAAAAAACATTACTCCCATAGGTAAAAGAAAAATATTTATAAACATATTTGCAAATTTTTGTAATTAGCCCAAAATATATGACTCAAATATGGCACACAATTACATGTATAAATGTATTTAAAATATATATATTTAATGAAAATATAAAACATTTAATATTCTGTATTCGATTACACATGTAAATGAAACAAAAATATACATACTAAGAAAATAAAGTACAGATTTGAACAAAGTACAGAGTGTACAAAAGCTTGTCACTGGGGCTGTACCCCTTTTAGGTACAATAGGGGCTAAAATGTATCATTAACATTAGATTTATATATACCACTTCAGTGACAAACCATTTTGGACCCTGTGGTGATTAAAGTGTTCCAGAATTATTCACACAAATATTCATAATGACTTTCTATGCTGTTTATTTCGTTGTAAACACACACAATATAGACTCAGTTAAAAAATTAAATGTCAATAGAAGTCTATGAAATTGCAAATGTAAATGGAATTATTGAATTGTAATTTTGAGATCAAACTTGCATGTACGAAAGGGAAATTAAAAAGCAAACTTAGGATTTTATTGCCATTTTGCATATTACATTTTAATTTTAATACTGATAAGCTTCCATCATCAACAGACAATCAAAACAATTACTTAAGTAAAAAGGCAAAATCAAAATATAGCAATTTTTAAATTAATAAAAATACACCTGAAGAGGAAATACGCAAAACTGACATTTTAAAATATACATTAAATTTGACCTTTTTTTATCTGTTTAAACCAATACATTTAATTAATAAAAATATGTCAGTGGAAGGAACATTATTGCTTGTGTTTTCAGTACACATCTTCTGTAAGAATGAAACTTGAAAATATTGTATCATATGTAAATGTTTTGGTGCACCTGATAAAATTATATGTATTGTTGATTTTCTAAGTAAAAGTAATAACAGAGTACAATACATCAATATTTTATGCAGAACTTCAGATAAAAGTACCGTCCATCTGATGATTTTCACATATTTGGAAAAGCACAAATGTGGCCTGTGCAAATGGTATTGTATGATTTTACTTTCCAGCCCAGCACTTCTTTTGATATTTGGTTAACATTCGCATGGTTAGCAAGGTGGCTTGCATGTAACTGCAACCCAGACCTGCTGAAATAAATGTCAAAACATTAGTGTTAATAATGTAATATTACTATAATTTTTTATACAGAATGGGTTAACTATTATCCTCCTCTACTCCTTCACTTGTCTTCACTGAGATGCTAACCTAGCATAGCTGTTGCTTTGCTAGAGCTCTTTAAATACTTATACTTTACCAGAATGAGTGAAACTAAAATTTTATTAAGATTAAATATCACTTACCTCTGAATATATGAGCCTCCTCCGCTGTTTTAGTAATGCCTGTTTCCACAAACCGTTGAAAAATCATCCACTGAAATTTATTTTGGCGCCGTATTCAAACTCAGAGCAACCATTATCTGAAGGGGAGGGGCTCTCTCTCTCAAACACACACACAACACACAAACACACACAACTAACTGACTTACTTTCAACGCATTTCGGAAGTCCATTGACGTTATCAATTGGTCCCGAAATAACTGACTTGTTTTCAACGCATTTCGGACGTCCATTGACATTATCAATTTGTCCCGAAATAACTGGCTTGTTTTCAAGTGATTTTGGACGTCCACTGACGTTTAAAATATGTCCTTGATGGACCGACTACATTTAGACCTTTTTTGAATGTCCAGGGACGTTCCTTGTTCACTGGGCAACTTTCAGTTTCCAGCTTTTGTGCCTGACACAGACATATATGATATTAAAATGGAAAAAGCTTGTAGTTCAGTTGTCCATAAAAACTGTGATAGTGGACTGTGTGCGAATATGGGATGCTATGTTTGTAGCATGTTACTTGTTTGGTCCGTTTACATGCTAGTAGCATATGTGTGCTAGTTATAGCCTACACATCCATGTACTAGCTAAACTTAGGCTACTGGCAGATGATCAACAATGAAGTGAAGTTTACGCCGTTGTCACAAAATGGATGTCAATGTCATCTGCACAAAACAGAGGCATATGTCACTGTCACCAAAATAAAAATATTTGCCATTGGCATATGCTACTGTCACCCGTACGTAAGGTGCTGATGTCGCTATGCCAGCATCACCCCAACAAACATGGTTACGTTGTGGCAACGTATTTTTTTTTTGGTGCCCACAACGTTGTCTTTTTGGTTGTCACAACGTTGGAATTAAATTCCTCAGAAGGTTGTGACAACATTGTCTGACAACTTTCTGGGAGGTTGTCACACCCTTCTGAGGAATTACATTTCAACATTGTCACAACATAATCATGTTTGCTGTACAACTGGTGTGAAGTATAAAGAAATAAGAGACATTGGTTTTGAAGGATCAAGCTTGGTTTTATTAATCTCAAATCATTAGCAAATGCAAAAAATAAATAAAAACAAATAAAATAAAAAATAATAAAATAAAAAAAATAAATAAAATGTTATATTTTTAAGATAAACCCTGCCAAAACCTCTTTCTATCAACAATCCTTTAATTCCGCTATCAAGAGGAGTGTCACATTCTGGCCCAGTCTTATCCGTTTTCCCCACTGTCACAGCTGCGCAAGGAGAACGAGGAGACGGCCGTAAACGCAAGGAATATTATTTAACAGAGACAGAGTCAAAATAAACACGGGTAGTAAAGACAAAACTAACTAAACAGAGCTTAACAAGGACAGACAAGGAAGAGCCATGAACCGGCATAGACACATGTGAACAGAGAGACTGTGAAACACATATCTACACACACAACACCAGACAAGGGAGCACTGAAACAAAGGGACTATATAAGGACAAGGCAAACGAGGAATACCTGGAGACAATAACGAGACAGAGGCAGGACTAAGGTGGGGCTAGGGCGGAGACAGGAACAACAACAAACAGGGCCATGTGCTACAGCACTTGGTGGGGTAAACAGACAGGACTGGACCAGGATGTGACACCCACCATGTGCTCATGTAGCACATGGCTCTGTTTGTTGTTGTTCCTGTCTCTGCCCTTGTCCCGCCTTAGTCCTGCCTCTGTCTCATTATTGTCTCCAGGTGTTCCTCGTTTGTCTTGTCCTCATATACCCCTGTGATTTGAATGCTACTTTGTCTGGTGTTGTGTGCGTAGATGTGTGTTTCATTGTCTTTCTGCTTTTATACATATACTCTGGTTCATGGCTCTTCCCTGTCAGTCTATGTTTAACTCTGTTTAGTTAGTTTTGTTTTTGTTCAGTCTGTATTTATTACCCGAGTTTATTTTGATTTTGTCTATTGTAAATAAGATTCCTTGCTGTCCGCCTCCTCGTTCTCCCTGCTCAGCCTTGAAAGCAAAAGCAGAAAATATACCTGCATTGTTTTGAATGTCCTGAACTTGAGCCAGGTTCCAAATTTGTGAAGCTATCAACCCAGCAAAATGCAGTTTCTCTAAAATAGAGACTGAATTCTTGAAGAGGGAAGTCACAGTCATAAATCTGAGTAAAATGGCCAAAACCTTAACAGGAACACTTTCAAATGGGTGACATACCAGGTTGGGCTTGAAGAGTTTGCTCTATAGGGATTGAATTCTGTTGGTGCATCTGTTTCATAGTCCAACAAAAATGCTTTGCTTCAAATTATTGTTTTAGTCCATCTGGATATTTCAGTTTCAGTGCATATAACATTCCAAAACCATAATGGAGAATGTGGTGTTTCCTGAGCAAGGTCTTACTCCATCACTGCAACAATTGTTTTATTCTCCACTTCCTAAGTCCTCATCCTAAGACTCCTAAGGATGGGTATCCTAAATAAAAACAAAAATATATGCAAAATTATGGTGTCCTTGCATGCTCACTCAATTTTAATTACACTCTTTCTGAAACCTTTTACAATAAAAATAAATATTTTCAAGCAACAACATTTTATGCCTCATTTACATTTGATTTTGATATCAAATGTACTTACAGAAAAATTCAAGCAAATCTTTTAAAAATCAGAGACAACTTTTTATTATTAATTTGGAAAAATTGCTGTGCTCCAAAACCTGTGCAATAATCACGCTGTCTATTCAGCATCTTGATATGCCACACCTGTGAGGTGGATGGGTTATCTCGGCAAAGAAGTAGTACTCACTAACACAGATTTAGAGAAATTTGTGAACAATATTTGAGAGAAAAAGGCCTGTTGTGTACATAAAAAGCCTTAGATTTTTGAGGTCAGCTCATGAAAAATAAGAGCAAAAACAAAAGGTTTGCTTTTATATTTTTGTTCAGTTCATCTAAAAAGAACTGTCAAATATGTCTGAAAACTCACCAGGCAGGTCTTTATTAGGTTCACACTCCCTGTGGCAGTCCCTTTAGAGATGTAGTCCTGCTGTGTCTGTTGTTTATAAGATGGAAGAGAATCATATATAAAGTGCACAACTACAGAATAAGAGTACAGCTCAGTTTACTGTAAACCAGGGATGTTCACCTCGGATCCTGAAGAGCCTGTGTCCCTCATTGTTGGAGAATTACCCTACTTAAGAAGACCCACTTAAATCCAGCAAATAATAGAGGAGTAGAACATGAAAATCATCACACTGTGCTGGACACCAGCCATCTAGGACAGGAAATAAATATCCCTGTTATGGACTATATATGATAAATACATTTACAATCTTAATGTAACCATTTTAAAGTCATGTATTTATATTCTATATAATTTAATGCAAACAATGCTTTATTAACAGTTTTGTTCATAAAGATATTCCAGGTCTAAATATACTAAATTATATCTACCCATAATCACCTGGTCATCAAGTTCTAAATTTCAAAGAAAATTCTCATCTTGTCTCTGGTCTTTACACTGTACATTTTGATTAGTGTGGCTGTATGTGTATCATGAGGTGTTGTAAAGGAGGTTTTGAGGTCCATACTGGGTATCCTTTTGGAACTCAGCTAAAACCTGAAGAGGGGTTAGAGAAAAAGACAGAGAGAGAGAGAGAGAAAGATAGAAACAAAAACAACACATTTACAGAATCAATGAAATAAAATAAGAAATATAAAAAATATATATAATATTATATAATATATAATAATATATAAAATAACCAATAAATTAAGAGCCTGCTCATGTAAAACAGATTCATCAAAACCTTACTTACCGTGTTAATATGCAAAGAGGTAAAAAAAATATAGCAGATTAAAAAATAAAGAACACACGTAGAAGTGTAGAAGTTACTTTTTGTGACAGAGAAAAGAGTGGTTGCTTGTGGTAGAAAAGTCGCAAAATATTGTTTGTTTATGTAATATCCACCGTAATAAATAACATTTACTAAATTATTTTTGGACATATCAGTCTTCATCCCCCTTGGTTTGGATTTTTGTTAATACTGGTAATAAACAAATGATCATAGTACAATAAACATCACTTTTCATGGGATATTGACGACATTTAAATTCTGAGGTAACTTTACTGGCTAGCTAACACATCTAGCATGTTACCGAAAGAGCAACTAAGGCTTAACCATGATTATAACTCACATTTAATAACCTATGGAAGCCCGTTTCCGCCGTATAAAATGATTTTAAAAAGGCACTAATTTTTATTTTTCATTAATATGCAAGTTGCTATGTCAATATTTTGAGATGTCATTATTTTCAGATAATAAGATAATATATTGAGATAGTAACTCATTATTTTGAGATAGTATCTCATTATTTTAGATAATAAGTCAATATACTGAGATAGTATACAATCTCAATATATTGACTTAGTATCTCAAAATAATGAGATAATATCACAATATATCGACTTAGTATCTCAAAATATTGAGATAGCAAATTGCATAGTAATGAAGAATAAAAACTGGTGCATTTTTTGTATTATTTTATGTGGCGGAAAAAGGCTTCCTTAATAACCAAAGTATTAATGGAATACATTATATTAATTGTATTCAAGGTCGAATGTTTTTGAAAGAAATTATTTTCGTACTTTCGTACACAAACTAACAGAGTTTGTGAGGGTCCGTGTATCGATCTACGGCTCCGCTGAAGAATCCGTTAAAAAACCGCTTCAAACCACAACAATCAGCGGCTCGCGCTGCCAGCTCCCTGACGAGCTTTGGGTTTAAGCAAACGCACGTGCAAGGACACCCAGCAATTCTATACGCCGCGTCTAAATTTTATTGCAACCCAAGTCAACTTCTGTCTGAAATAATAGTGCTAATTAAATAATAAATAATAAAATTATGTCGGTATGGTACTCTGTGGATTTTTTCAAAGTGGCCAATAGGTCGTCAATTTACCATACAGCAAGGTTAGTTAATAATAACATTGTGACAACGTTGTTCAGACAACGTAATCAGTTCCACCTTTTGACAGCGTTGTAGCAACGTTGTAAGAAAGTAGACAACGTGACGTTGAGTGTTTGAGACCCGACCGTAAGATGCCGATGACTTTCCATGTTATTACTGCTACTGGCTCATTGCGAATCTCGAGTCTCAATTTCTATCTTAGAAAGAAAGAAATCTCAGAAAGGCGTGATAAAGTAAAAATGAATGCATTTGGTGGAGTCGACTCCTGAAGAATCGGTTCTTCATACGTCTGGGAGTAGGAATCAACTGTATGCCAATCGTTCAGAGAGTTGAAACTCTAGGAGTCGACTCAGTCTCTGATTGCGAGAATATTCTGCAGCGCCCTTTGAACTTAAACAGACAGAACTCGGCATCACTCACATGTGTATTGTTTTACACTCAAATATTCTGTGCATTTTTACATGTGCAAATAATATCTTGGTACATTAGGACAACTGCCTTGTATCTACACCCACTGTCCATTTTCTCAACTCCACTGACCACACAGGAGCACTCTGTAGTTACTAAAATTACAGACCATCTGTCGCTTTGCATACTTTGTAAGCCCTCTTTTTTAAAAGTTCAGGACACCCACAGAGCAGGTGTGATGTGGTGGTGGATCATTCTCAGTGCTGCAGTGACACTGACGTGGTGTGTTAGTGTGTGTTGTGCTGGTATGAATGGATCTGTCAGCTGGATATTTTTGGTCAGTGGACTATTCTCAGTCCAGCAGTGACACAGAGGGGTTTAAAAACTCCAGCAGCACTGCTGTGTCTGATCCACTCGCATCAGCACAACACACACTAACACACTACCATCACGTCAGTGTCACTGCAGTGCTGAGAATGATCCACCACCACATCACACCTGCTCTGTGGGGGTCCTGAGTGCTGAAGAACAGGAGGAAATAGTCTACAGTTATGTAGAGCGACTTACCTCTCGGGCTTCAGTCTGTAATAGTAGAACAACAAAGTGCTCCTGTGTGGTCAGAGGGACTGAGGGAACAGAGACAGAGTATAGAAAGAAGGAGGTGGTTATAATGTAATGGCTGATCTGTATATATATATATATATATATATATATATATATATATATATATATATATATATATATATATTATACTTGCATGCAATTTCATGTTGAATGGACCAATAGAAATGCTCCAAAATTACTTGGAATAAGACCTTTTTACAATGACTTCCATTGAAAGTTAAGAAAGTATATGGACGTAGGCACCCCTGTTTCCTCCCATGGTCCAAAAACACGTTGGTAGGTGGACTGGCAACTCAAAAGTGTCCGTAGGTGTGAGTGAATGTGTGTGTGTGGCGCCCCCTCCAGGCTGTATGTATTACTGCGTTGTGCCCAATGGGTCTGGGTAAGCTCTGGACCCACCACAACCCTGAAGTGGATAAGCGCTTACAGATAATGAATGAATGAAGTTAGTTATATCAGGAGTAATATGATGCTCTAAATGACTAATAAGAGCTCCTTTAAGGAAGGGTGTATGAACCAGTTTCACAGAACTCTGATTGATTTCCTTAGTCACAAGTATGGTTATTGTCCTCCTGTCGTGTTGAGACCAACAGTGAAAGGTGTGAGGGCTGTAACTGAGAGAGAGAGATACAGAATGAGACTGAAACAGAGAGGCAAGCACGTATTTTCATTATTTTTATTCTTGCATTATCCTCAATTCTGAGGTTTGACAATTGAAAATACTAATTCACACCAACGTCTGCTTCTGCTCTGAACTCATCCTGATCTGTTTATCCTGTCTTGTTAATTCTTGAAATGATGTCAGATGAAGGCCAATATCTGTTATATCTGGAAAATAGGGGGCAGCCTTGGCCTAATAGTTAGTAGTGTGTGTGTGTGTGTGTGATGTGGAGTAAACACTGATCTGTGTGTGTGTGTGTGTGTGAGGGTGTGTGTTCACCGCCACAGGGGGGTTAAACGTGGAGGACACATTTCATTGTATGTTGTACAACGACAAATAATTGCATGTTATTACAGGGACTGCTCCCAGCATCATTCAGCATCTGTGCCTGCAGAACTGTCTGCTGCTCTTTAAAAGTTTCCAAAGAAGTCAGGATTCCTCAGAACATGGCTGAAAAGCAAGAACAACAAGTCACAATTTGACAAAAAATAACAAATCTTTATGCAAAGTAATATGTGACCTCAGTGTCCTGATAAAATAAGATGTGGCTTGTTCATGTGTGAACTTTATTCATGCAAATGATCCAATATTACAAACCTATGAGTAGCAAGAATATGTGAACATCTAAAATTATTTTTAAAAATGAAATTACTACTGTTCTAACACGGGGGGGGGGGGGGGGGGGGGGTTGGTCAAAGTATGACCTTTTCAACACACTTGTGGCTGTGTTTCATAGATTTTAAAAAAGGAGAATTCTGAGGACCTCAGAAAGCATTGTTTATACTCATTAGGCTGGAAGAGGTTATAAATTCTTCCCTGTAGTATTGGGAATCCACCAATCCACAGTCAAACAGGTACAAGACCAACATTTCCCTCCCAAGGAGAAGTCGACCAACAGGTTTCTCTCTAAGAACAATGCATCCATCAGACGTCTCTCTCAGATTGGCTGATGTTAAATGGTCATGATTTCACCATCAGGGGAACACTTAATCAAGGTGTGCATGGCAGAGCTGCAAAGAGTAATTCACTGCTCTCTTAAGAGAACCTTAGTAAACTGCAGATGGCAGTAAAGATCACATGGACAAAGCAGGAAAAATGTTCTGTGGATTAAGGAGAGCAAAATAGCAACTTTAATCCCTTTCACTTCATCACATAGATGCACCGAGCCATGCACACTGTAAACTAACTATAGAAGTAGAGAATGAGAAGAAAATTACTGAGATATATAAATAAACCCATACAACAAAGTGGACTGATAAAGAACACTAGGAAACCTCTGAAATAAAGTAGCCATGTGTATTTCAGTCAAATTCCTTATATACACCAAAAAATGAGAAAGAGTGAAAGAGAACAAACTACACTTCCAGGAAGAAATAAATTCCATGTAGAATCATAAACTAAAATGCAGTGTGTAGAAAGTGACACAATGTCTTAAAATGACAGAGAATTAACTTTAACCCTACCGTAATAGACCACATCCATAGCTGGGACAGGCATGACATTTAAAGAAGCAGTAAATTTAAAAACACAGACAGATGTTACACATTTATTTTTACTTTATTTATCATGAGGATAAGTACAGTTCCATTAATTCTGCTCAAAAAGAGTATGCATGTTGGCCAGCTGTCAAAATACAATTAAAATGTCATCAAATTGTATTTAAAACTGTAAACTTAATGTTGAACAACAGAACCACATTCCACACACAGGAGTGTCTGACCTCACACTGAGAGTGTGTTACACACAGCAGAGGATTTACACCAATAGCCAAAACATTAAAGACACCTCTTTGTTTCTACACACAATACACCTGTAGAACACTGAACTTTCCTCATTCATTCATTTTTTAATCTGAGATTTTGCCACCAGAGGTCGCACTAGCCTCTTTTTTTAAACATAAAAAAGTTATTCAGCCTCCCTTCATTCCCTTCGGCCTCACCCCTTCTCCCGCCTCACCGGTGGCTGTTCCTGCCAAATCTCTCATGGGCGCAATTGTTGTGATAACTTCTTAAGTGACTTGTTCACTGGACAAGTTAAGAGCTAGTCATCTAGACAACTGGCACGTTACACTTTACAAATTCATCAGGAATCTAACCTGACAGTGTCACCTAACACTGAAGAGTTTTATTTCTGTGGTCACCTCATGTAGAAATGCCACCAGTAACCACTAGGTTCATAAAGCTTTCTCTTTATCTACATGCTGCGCAGTGATTGTGGAGAGCTTTATCCAGGAGTTCATTATAAAGGTCCTCTCTAATAAAGTTACATTGCCCTTACAGTGAATCAACAATCAACTGCATCATAAACAAATAAACTGCCACTGAGTCGTCCTCACAGATGTTCTGAAGACAGACAAGCTTTATCACGACTCATATACAATTCTAGACACTTTTCACTCTCCAGTCTTCAGATAATTTATTTTAGATGTAGTTCCAGAATAAAGAGAATTGTAAAATTTACAGAAGTTGTACTGAGCAGATCGCTAGCTGCTCTTTCTGCATGGCTCTGGCTGCTCCGGGTATCTGTACAGGGTTGTGCCCAAAATTAATCAGTGCCCTATTCACTGTATAAGTCACTATAGAGTGAGCAATGTAGCGAATAGAGTAGGGAACCATTTGGAACACACCTCATTTTGTATATAACAAAATTGCCCAAAAACCTTGAAATTGCCCAAAAAAGAGGTAGGACTGTACAGGACACAATCTAACGCAGATTGGCCTGTGATACTGTGAGGTGGGACAAACCAACTGGCAGATTAATACAGGTTAATACATGGGTTTTTTTCATTTCCCTTTTGGCGGTGTGTTGCCCCATCACCCTAATGAACAAACCGCTCATGCACCTCACCCACTTCTCCCATCATGTTTAACTTTTCATTGCTGAGAGAAAAGATGAAAAAATATGCACTGACTCACTCCAACCCATCTTATAACATTTACAACAAATTCATATCTGTAAACTTTATCCTGCCAGTCACACATGACAAGACATCTTTTTTTAAAAATAGAAGCAATTTTTTTTTGGCCATGCTATTTTTTCCTTAGTGGATGAATAAATGAATGGCTGTGTTTTCCTCAATATTTTTATTCTGGGAGCTGGAGTTCCTCTGTGTAGACAACTCAGAGGAGCACGTAACATAGAGGTCTCAGTGACAGCCACCCCTGAATGTATCTACCGCTTCTTGCAGGACCACAAGAATTGGTGGCAACATTAAGCACACCAGCATGGTGCTGAACAGGAAGCTGGGAGCTGATAGCTACCCGAATGCCCATCAGATTGAACTGGGGAAGACGAGGAATGGTGGCCATGGGGACACCCTCAAGAAAGAGAAGCTGGCTTCTCCAGAGGAGTGAATGAATGAATATCTTCTCTCAGACCTGGGTCCAACACATCCCTGGCTAGTACTCAGCACCATAAATCAAGACTAAACCCTTCCAGATCCACCAGATATTGGAAGATGTCTGCATATCTACGTGAGTCCAACAACTGGTGTACAGCATATATATACAATCATCTACAACAGCAAAACCAGTAAAGACAGTTAAAATATGGTTCCCCTTCAGCCAGTGCATCCGTTTCTCCAGAGCCAAGGGTGAGTTCCTGTGAGTAAAAGGCTAGAGTGAATAACCTGTTAGATGGATCACTGCACTGGGACAACACGGCCCCTACCCCAGTCTCAGAAGCATCCATACATTCATTCATTCATTATCTGTAACCGCTTATCCAGTTCAGGGTCGTGGTGGGTCCAGAGCCTACCTGGAATCACACACACATTCACTCAACCTATGGACACTTTTGAGTTGCCAATCCACCTACCAACCTGTGTTTTTGGACTGTGAGAGGAAACCGGAGCACCCGGAGGAAACCCACGCGGACATGGGCAGAACACACCAACTCCTCACAGACAGTCACCCGGAGCGGGAATTGAACCCACAACCTCCAGGTCCCTGGAGCTGTGTGACTGCGACACCTACCTGCTGCGCCACCGTGCCACCCTTCAGAAGCATCCACTACTAAACAATTTAATGGAGTCCAAATATTTCAATATAGGTGCCATAGTAAAAGCATATTTAATATGAGAAAGGCTTCCTCTGCCTTGGCATACCCTGACAAATTCTGACATTCATGACACTCAATACTTAAGTGAGATGAGCTGAAATACAGCAGAAATGGCTTATAAACTTAATGTCAGGGTCGTTCTGACCCCAGACACTCAACACCAACGCAACTGCTTAACCACAGTCTGCTTTGCTCAGGGATGTCTCTTCCCTCTGCTTGCGCAACTATCCCCCTCTCTTTCTCTCTCGCTTTCTCTCTGCACGCCAATCCTTACTAACATGCCTTGCTCCTTCCCTGTCATTCTTTAGATTAGATAGTAGGTTTAGGACACATATATCGTATATACTCTGTGCTTATTTTAATAAAGTGAAACTTTAGATTCACTGCCCTGGTGCCTGTGTCTCATGACTTCCCGAGATCGATCTGGCTACAGAGGACATAGTGCATACAATAGACTAGAGGAGACTGAACCTGAGGTTCTGGTCATCGGCACAGGTTCCTAACAGTGTGGTCTCAGAAGTGGGATACTGCGCAGGTAAGTGACATTTATTGAGTCTTCTTGGCAGCTCAGTATCTCTGTGTAATATTTAAATTTAGTTTAGGAGCTTTTTTGTCTCTGATAAGCCTTGTCTGTGGCACAAGCTCTATTCTGTATACACTGTGTGATAAAAGAGGAAGTGCACTTCCTCTCTTTTCTTTCAGTATTGAATGTAATTGTTTTCCTGGCTGAAACTTATTGAAGCACAGTTTGTTCATAGGTGAACCCTCCCTCCTCTCATTTATGTCCTCATTGTGTATGATTGTTGTTATTGTCAAAAACAACATGGGGTTCAACCCGTAAAGGGAGAAATCCAGAAGAATTTGATGTTTTGTTGTGGTCTGGGCTCACATTTTTATCCATACATTGATTGTCTGGCTGGTTGGACAGAACATGCAGGGTTTAGACACTTCCCACGTACAGGTTTGTTTGAACTGGAGTTTGTAATGCTTGGCGCTATGGGGAAATGGGGACACTAGCTGGGTTATCAATATATGAAGAATTCATGGGGCATGGAATAAGACAAGGCACATGGTGTTAAGCCCAATTAGACACCTAGTTCGAAAACAGATTGTGCTGCCACGCAGCTGAAAGCATCACTGATAAGAAAGGTTGTACCTGAGCCAAATGTCTCTGTGTCGAAGGCCACATACTCATCTGAACTGAATCAGGAAGCTGAGAGGGGTCCTTGCTTGTGGAGCAGACCACAAGCCCACACCCACCCTCCTAACCTTGCCTCACTACAGTGGGGTTGGACTTCGGAGTAAGGCTCAGGACCATTTCAGGACCATTCTGATGTGCTGTTTAAAGCATAGGTTTACTGAAGAAAAATTGATAACTGGCATTAAATCACTCTCTTTTGATAATGACATTCTGCCAAACTCAACTTGTGGGAGAGCCTCTGTTTATTACTGGGTCCAGCATGCTAGCGTTGGTACCTTTGATCAGGAATTGAGGGAGTTCCTATTTAAACTACAGACCTCTCAGAGAGACCTGTTTCTGGCCACTAATTGCAAACAAAGATCTGAAGAGCAGTGCTCAGTGTATTAGAACTCTTGATTCACTACTCTCGTGTCTGTCTCTTGATTTCCCCAGATCAATCTGGCTACAGAGAGGAGATAGAACCTGAGGTTCATTTTCCTTACAAAACTGTCTATAAAAATGAAAAAATGAGGAAAACCCAGGAATCTCTGACAGTAGGAGCAGGCCAGTTCACTGCAGCTTTTATTTAATTGTCATTCATAAGCACACCAGTCTAAATAATGATGTACCCATGGCCTAAAGGGCAGCCAGTTTAAAGAAGAAGCCTCAGGACTGAAAGGTCATTGGCTGGATTTCTATGCGATGGTAGTGAAGGAACAGCACTGTCCTCCACCCTTAATCTTAATATTCTGCTCCCTGGGCACGGGGTATGGCTGCCCACCGCTCTAGGTGTGTGTTTACTCCCCTAGTGCACTAGTGTGTGTCTGTGTTCACTGCTATGAATTAAATGTAGGCAGAAGACATTTTTTTTATGCTGAGAAATTTTACATGGAGCAGTGACACATTTTTTAAGCATTTGCAGAATCCTCTGTATATGGAATTCATACTTCCACTTCTCACCTTTTACATTCAGCTGATTTTGATATAGGCTTTGGAGAACATGGCAGGGGTGAGCAATGTGTCTTTCAAGGTTGTGGAGTAAATCAAATGTCTTTAACAAAGGCTTGAAAGATAGAAGGTGTGATAGCAAGCCTGAATGGCATGACTCTGTATCCGTATCCTAATTGGCGATAAAACAAAAATAAAATTGGCATTCATTCCCTAGTTTTTTTATGATATATTTATGGAAGCTTTTCTGGTCAAATTTAATGTAGTACATGACACCTCATATTTGTTTGAGAGGAACAGGAATAGAGATATTTTTGGTAATTGCATTAAGCCCCCTGTAAACAATATACAGACAGAGGCCACCATCTTTTTCCTTAACATAACAGAACCCAGATGCTATTTTGATACCTGAATACAACCTTGAATATGTTGAAAAGCCTCTTCCATGGCTCTCTCCTCAGCATCAAAAGAAGCAGCTCTGGAATCTCTATATTAAATGATTCAGGAATCTATTCCAGATTAATCAGTACTTGTCTAGGTGTAGTTTTTTTTTTGTAACTCCTCCAGGCGACTGTTGTTTTTATAACTCATAAGAACCCATGGTGATGTATCAGTCACAAACACTTTTTAAGGTCTGGAAAGTTCCCTCCACAGCTTTATCCTTCACTTTCAATCATGAGGTCCCTCAGTGACATTTACTGGATGCAGTCACATGACAGTGTTTGAATTTGAAAACATGTGACCTCATCTGCAAAATGACAGTGTGCTTGGAGAGGACACAGAGACCAATGATAAACTTATTTTAAAAAGGTTATTTTTATATTTAAAAGGTGTGTTCCAAGCTTTTTAACAATTGAAATGATTTCGTGCCCTGTCCTATGTCATACATGACCCACTCTGATCCCATTTCAGGAACAAAATGTAGAAATAAACGATACAAAATGGTTGTTGTGATGTTTATGTTACACTGGGATTTTAACCCAAAAATATTTACAGAATACGGCAAGAAATATGAAAAAAGTGTTCCATGTTGTTCTTTTGGTATTTATTGTACTGTGGCTTTATTCTGGGCTCTTATGGGTTAACTGAAATTTGAGTAGACGGTTTGATATTGACTCATGCTCCTAGCCACTGTTAAACATTATATTGGTGTGTTATTGAGGTCAAAGTAGTACCTATAAATTAATTTCCCACAAGTTCCTTTCCTCATCCGAAGCCATTCTAAAATAACTGGTGCATGGTCTGAGACGGTAACTGGGAGAATCTCACTGTTGGCTTCTCTGTAAGTTCCAAATTTAATGTGAAAACCATTACTACATTAATAACAAAAATGTCTTTTTAAAAAATGTATAGTCTCGAACACTGGGAATGTATATCTTCAAATGTCAACATGACCAATCTCTTGGCAATGATGCTTTAAAGTGCATTCTGGGATTTTTGTGGATCTGGGTATTTAGAGACTTTTATTGTGATGATTATTTTTAATATGTGAGTTTAGTAGGGCCTCCTTTCAGAGCAGATGAAGTTGATGAGTATTCAGGGATTTATTAGGAGCCAGTGTTATAAGACTGTAACTACAACTAAACACACAATTGCTTTTTTAAAGCATGGACATTTTCTGAGTGTTTGTGGAGAAGAGTTTTCTAAAGATCATTTTGATCATTCCTGTGTAAGTCTTTATATCTGAGTTTATTTTTAATTCCTCAGTTTTGTGATTCCTATATCATTTTCCAGATCACGTAAAGCTTATGGCCCAGGGAATGCAGCTTTTGTCATATTTGTCAGATTGTATTGTATTTATTTATTAGAATATCTCTTTGCATTTACAGAGAAATATAAGTGTATCCTCAAGAGTAACTGTTTAGTTGAAAGTAAAAACATTTTAATATCTTAAAAAAAGTAAAACAATTAATGCAGTTGAATGTGAACAAATTTCCATGTTTATGGCATGTTTTCAAGTTTATTTGAGCTTTTTCATGATGAAATACTGTTACAATGTAAAGAGCAATTATGTCAAACAAATGTAGCAATCTGTGTTTATAACACACCCTCAGCAGTGAGTTCAGACTTTTCAGAGTGTGGAATATGGTTCGCTGTTCTGTGGAGACTGTGAAGACTAATTCAGAAATAAGTCACTGCTCTCAGCTCTGCAATGGACAGTGCGACTGATGTTGAAATGTGTATGTGAGAGTCTGAGGGCTGGGAAAGTGATGTGTGTAAATCCATCAGTATATAATATAGTACAATAAAAACTGAAATAAAAATTAATTCATTCATTATCTGTAACCCTTATCCAGTTCAGGGTCACGGTAAGTCTGGAGCCTACCCAGAATCATTGGGCGCAAGGCAGGGAACACACCCTGGAGGGGCAGCAGTCCTTTGCAAGGTGAGACACACTCACTCACACACTCACACCTACAGACACTTTGAGTCGCCAATCCACCTACCAACGTGTGTTTTGGAACATGGGAGGAAACCAGAGCACCTGGAGGAAACCCATGCTGACACGGGGAGAACACACCACACTCCTCACAGACAGTCACCCGGAGGAAACCCACGCAGACACAGGGAGAACACACCACACTCCCCACAGACAGTCACCCGGAAGAAACCCACGCAGACACAGGGAGAACACACCACACTCCTCACAGACAGTCACCCGGAGGAAACCCATGCAGACACAGGGAGAACACACCACACTCCTCACAGACAGTCACCCGGAGGAAACCCACGCAGACACAGGGAGAACACACCACACTCCTCACAGACAGTCACCCGGAGGAAACCCACGCAGACACAGGGAGAACACACCACACTCCCCACAGACAGTCACCCGGAAGAAACCCACGTAGACACAGAGAGAACACACCACACTCCTCACAGACAGTCACCTGGAGGAAACCCATGCAGACACAGGGAGAACACACCACACTCCTCACAGACAGTCACCCGGAGGAAACCCACGCAGACACAGGGAGAACACACCACACTCCCCACAGACAGTCACCCGGAAGAAACCCACGCAGACACAGAGAGAACACACCACACTCCTCACAGACAGTCACCCGGAGGAAACCCACGCAGACACAGGGAGAACACACCACACTCCTCACAGACAGTCACCCGGAGGAAACCCACGCAGACACAGGGAGAACACACCACACTCCTCACAAACAGTCACCCAGAGCAGGAGTTGAATCCTAAGTTCTTAAAATACGTTTAAATGCCTTGCATGGGCCTCTCTACTTTATTTTTTACTTGTTATAAATATATGTTGGTTCCTGGAATGAAGGAGCTAACATGCAGTTATTTTTATGCAGTCTTTAATTCTTAGAGGCTTGAAAAAATGCAGAAATCTGGTTCATATCATGCCCATGGTAAACTGAATATTCTGCAGAAACCCATAATTCTGCAGAAGAAAACCATAAGTGATTGATTTGATCTCATTCCACCTTTATTTTATTAGGAAGTCCCGATGAGGTCAGAAAAACTCTTTTCCCAGAGAGAGACCTGTCAAACGTATTTGAGTGAAGCATGACTCAGGAGAGATGGTGTATTTTAATCGTAAACCTGTTTTTTTTTTCAGAAAACATTGTTTGAAGGTAATCAACAGTTGTTCATCGCTCAGATGGTGGTTTCTTCTTATAGTGAAAGCATGGCCAAATTCATGGGTGGAGGAACAGATAAGCAGACAGCAGCAGGTGCAGTAAACCCTAGCAACAGTAGCAGAGGACAGTGAGCTGCAGCCAGTGTTCTGTAGATTCTCTGCCTGTTGCCCTCCCATCTCTACCCACTGACTGCAGGAAGACCCAGGTTCCCTTGGTCTTTAAACACATCTCTGTAAATGTAGAGGTCTTGGAGCTTTAGAGGGTGTTCAGCTGATGGGAAAGAATCTTCATTTGTTTTTCAGGGATGAAGTTTCTCATTGTGACAGCTCTCATCCTCTCTGTCTGTGTGGAGACTAGAGCACGTAAGTGTCCACACTACTGTACTATTTTTCTTTGTGTGTATTGGTGTGTGTTTGATTGCCAAGGATGAGTCGACACACAAGTGCAATCACTTGACTACTCATAAAAGAAATAAATAACCCCCAAATAAACCCAGAGTCAGCTCAGAGTAAATACATGAACTGATATATGACACAGTGCACACACAGAAATAAGACATGAGACCATGACTAATATATTGGTAACTGGTAACTGAAGTAAAAGTCTGTTGTGCTGCAATTCCAGACTCTGCAATTTCTAACTTCCAACCAGATTAATACCTCTCATTCACTATGAAAGGAGAGGGGCACCTGTGACCGTGACAGTGCAGAGACATTTTCCTCATTTCCACATTGCAGCAGCAGTTCGCAAAAGGAATTCACAGTTGTGCAAAAATGTATTTGATTTTCAAGACCATTAAACACAATAAAAAAAAACAAAAACATAAAAATCGGTGTGTAGAAATCCCTTATTAACCATGTGTTGCAGTCACATGATTTGTTTGGCATAGGCACCATACTGGGGAACGATTGTCTGGTTTCAAAGTGCAGCACTAATGTAAATGAATGAGAAAGATGGATACATTTACACCTTTTGCAGCTCCTCTCCCTGCATTGGAGAGAGTCTTATAACACTCAGAAACCCAGAAGCCCACTGCCTCTTTGTGTCAGGGGTACAGGATCCCACAGTGTAGCATAATGTGGAGAAAAATGCTGTTCAACTCTATTAGCCACAATGGCATTTTCATCATAGGATCTAATGGAAAACCATTAGCATCAGACTCTAATGCATTTCTCTGCTCTTGTGTTTCTTCTGTCAGACTGGAGAGCAGCATATGGTGAGGACACATCCTCAGAATTTTATTTTAAATAGTGTTTTTAGATTTAAATAGTGAATGTAAAAGAAGTAAAATGAAAAGGAAAATAACACATCACCCATTTTTCAATCAGTTTGGTTTCCAGTCTATTACAGAATAGTCTTTAAGGTATGCTTACTGGCTTGCTGGTTTGGTTTATGAAGAAATATTTTTCATCTTTCTGTCTTGTGCCAGTGCACGTACATATTATTTGCAAGGAAGACAAGCATGCTAACCTTCTCAAGTTTAAGATAAGAGTGTGTGGGGCTAACATTTCCAGCTGAAAACTGGGATGGGGTACTTTGTTACACAAAGTATTTGTACACAAGTTTTATGACTAACTCGCACACCACTATGATAACTGCTCATCATCAACATGGATAATTGGCAGTGGTTGACAGCTTGTTCATTGGGTGAATTAATTGTTATTCTTTAATTAACTTACTTTGACTCTGAAGTAGGGGTGGCCCGGTGGTGCAGCAGGTAGTGTCGCAGTCACACAGCTCCAGGGGCCTGGAGGTTGTGGGTTCGATTCCCGCTCCGGGTGACTGTCTGTGAGGAGTTGGTGTGTCCCACAGTCCAAAAACACACGTTGGTAGGTCGATTGGTGACTCAAAAGTGTCCGTAGGTGTGAGTGTGTGAGTGAATGTGTGTGTGTGTCTGTGTTGCCCTGTGAAGGACTGGCGCCCCCTCCAGGGTGTATTCCCGCCTTGCGCCCAATGATTCCAGGTAGGCTCTGGACCCACCGTGACCCTGAATTGAATAAGCGGTTACAGATAATGAATGAATGAATGAATGAATGAATGAAGTGACTGAACTATCAGCTGTGGTCATAAACACAAACTGTCATTTAATTGCCCTAGTATTTTGGAGACCAGTTTTGTCACCCTTCAGTCTTCAGATAACATTTTATTTTAGTCACAGGAGATCCAGAATAAAGAGTATTAAAACTAGCAGAAGTTGTTTCTATTACACACAAATAAAAAAAAAATAAATAAATAAAACATATCTATCAGGTATTGTATTATTAAAATGTAATGCACTATTAAATTAATCACATTTGAATAAACCAAACCATTGCTGTAATCATAACCTGCAGCAGAAAATGCTTATAATGATAATGATAATGATAATAATAATGATGAGCAGGGAGATTATGCTGCTCTGAAGCATGTTCACTGTTTTCTCTCACTTCAGAGCAACTTAAAGTAATTGGACCTAAGGTTCCTGTAACTGGTGAAGCTGGTGAAGACCTGATCCTGCCCTGTTCAATCCAACCCAGAGGCAGTGCTGTGAATATGACAGTGGAATGGAACAGACTACATCTGACTCAGTCTAACACACTCGTGCATCTGTATGATGAACATGAAGACAGGAATGATCGGCAGATGGAGTCGTACAGAGGGAGGACAGCTCTGTTTAAAGAAGAACTGAAGATAGGAAACACATCACTGAAACTATTCTCGGTCCAAGCTTCTGATGAAGGAGTTTACAATTGTGTTGTTCAGGATCAATCAACATCCTGGTATGATGATATCAACCTTCATGTAGAAGTTAAAGGTAGGAACCATCCTTTTATTACCATTACTAATGCTTTAATCTTCATTCCAAGGGTCAGGATGGGAGCATATTTTAAGTATGAAACAAGTAAGAAATTGAAAAACATGTGATTTAACCAGAAAATTACAGAACTTTACAGTGCCACAATGTAAAATGGAAATTAACTTGAAAGTAATTGTGAAAGAGAGTTAGGAAAATGACAGAAAGGCTTTTAACACAATGATGACTTGACAAGTACAGCGCAGGACCAGTGGTGGATGCTGGTCTTTCAAGGAGGGGAAGCTCAATTTCGGCCTTCATCATAAAATGTGTCGGTTTATTTATACGTAAATTCTACCCTCCGTTCCCTTTCAAGAAAATGATCTTTGACCCTGTCGTACCAACAAGGCGTCTTTTCCAGGGACTTGACTAGTGTCCTCTCAATGGCCAGCAGAGCTAGGCTTAAACGGCCTTGGCCCATGTGAAGTGTGTCCTGTGCTCCCACGGATCTTTACAGCAAAGGATCTCTGATTCACTCATTTCGCTGTCAATTAAAAAGGGATTCAACCTCAGACAGATCATCCAATCATCATGCAGAAGCTGAGCGTCCGGGCCAGCCGAGGCCAGCCCACTGCCCCATAGACCCCCAGAGACGCTGAGCGTCCGATGGGCGGGACAAAGCACAGCACTTATCGCTGCTTCGCTATTGAACTCTGTGGACGCTCAGCATCCTCACTGTTTAAAGCACTGTGAGAAGGATTGAGAGGAAAGCCGCATCTTTACCAGTGATAAGAAGCTGATTTTGAACAAAAGTTGAGCATGTTGTAGTGCACATTTATTCAATGACATGTACACAACAGTATATATTTGATCACTTTTTTTTTTTTACATTTTAGGGGAAGCTGAGCTTCCCTTGCAGTCTTAGAGCAATCGCGACTGCGCAGGACTAAGACAGTGAACACAAGGAACAGAGAGCAAAACCAGGACCACAAAATAAACCAGGACCAGGTTTTTTCTTCTTTTAAAAAAAAAAGAAAAACAGGACATTGCCCGGTACTGCCTACAAAAGTACTGTGAGAGTATACCTTCAGTGCACCCCCCATCCTTCTCCAAATTAAACTCTTTTTTACATATTGTATTTAGGAAATGAAACTTCATTTCAGTTATCCCCGTGTCCCCGTGGGTTTCCTCCTGGTGACTGTCTGTGAGGAGTGTGGTGTGTTCTCTCTGTGTCTGCGTGGGTTTCCTCCGGGTGACTGTCTGTGAGGAGTGTGGTGTGTTCTCCCTGTGTCTGCGTGGGTTTCCTCCGGGTGACTGTCTGTGAGGAGTGTGGTGTGTTCTCTCTGTGTCTGCGTGGGTTTCCTCCAGGTGACTGTCTGTGAGGAGTGTGGTGTGATCTCCCTGTGTCTGCGTGGGTTTCCTCCAGGTGACTGTCTGTGAGGAGTGTGGTGTGATCTCCCTGTGTCTGCATGGGTTTCCTCCAGGTGACTGTCTGTGAGGAGTGTGGTGTGTTCTCCCTGTGTCTGCGTGGGTTTCCTCCGGGTGACCGTCTGTGAGGAGTGTGGTGTGATCTCCCTGTGTCTGCGTGGGTTTCCTCCGGGTGACCGTCTGTGAGGAGTGTGGTGTGTTCTTCCTGTGTCTGCGTGGGTTTCCTCCGGGTGACTGTCTGTGAGGAGTGTGGTGTGTTCTCCACGTGTCCGCGTGGGTTTCCTCCGGGTGACTGTCTGTGAGGAGTGTTTTGTGTTCTACACGTGTCTGCGTGGGTTTCCTCCGGGTGCTCCAGTTTCCTCCCATGTTGCAAAAACACACATTGGTAGGTTGATTGGTGACTCAAAAGTGTCCGTAGGTGTGAGTGTGTGAGTGAATGTGTGTGTGTGTGTTGCCCTGTGAAGGACTGGCGCCCCCTCCAGGGTGTATTCCTGCCTTGCGCCCAATAATTCCAGGTAGGCTCTGGACCCACCGCGACCCTGAACTGGATAAGCGCTTACAGATAATGAATGAATGAATGAACACATATTTACACACCAAAATAACTCATATACCCACCCAGAGATATAATTGTAGTCAAGATTCTGGATCTGACATTAACAGGACTTTTAATGACAGCTCTTTCACAAAAGGGTTGGGTCATGGGAAAAGGAACGAGGAGCAGGGAAGGAGTTAAGTGCAGGAGATTTACTGACAAAATACTGAACAAAGGACTAAACACTGAGCATGGGGCTAAATGCTGAACAAATGACTAAGCAAGGGGTTATTCAACAAGGGGTCACAAGACAATAAACAGAACCAACACAGAAACCTGTCGATATAAACATGATACATAGACTGAGGACTGACAATGACCCACAAACAGGAAACACATACAAGGGCTATAAAAAAAAACATCTCAGATCAGGGGCACTGCTACACTGCTAGGTCACATGACAAAAAAAAGTGTGCTTTTTACTGCTGGGATTTCCACAGAGCCGCTTTACAAAAAGTCAGCCACATGTGAGTGTCACTGCAGAAATCCTGCCTCAGAACGAAAGAAAGAAGCATAGAGAGGAACCAAGATTCAAAAGGGGAAACACATATCCTTCTGATCAACTCCAGAGTAAAACAATAAAACTATAAGCGCAGGAGAGTCTTATCAGAGGATAAGTTCATCAACGCCATCTACCGTTAAAGGTCCTATCATGATGTAATTCTGATAAGAGGTATATGACAGTGTGTGGATTTTCACAGAAGTGAACTGTAAAAAATAATCATCTGTATTTTTACATTCTTGTCTGGTGTGTGTTTTAGGAAGAGGTTTCCATTCCTGGAAGATTGCCATCATCTGCATCTTAGTTACTGTCCTTTCATTAGCAGCTTTTACAGTACTAATCGTAAAAGGTAAATCTAAATAATTTACTGCATTTATGTTTCCTGCCCCTCAGTTTCTTACAATGCACCTGTTGGTCACCTCAGTAAATCAAGTGTTTATGGCATTGTTGAGTCTTCATTCAGCCCTGTTTTTCTCCACAGTCAGAGAATATCAGTGACCCTTACAGAGTTCAGCCTTCAATTTTGCTTCTCTGACTTCCTCAATTTTCTATTTTCATTTCAGCCTGTCATTACTGGTTGCTGTACTGAGAGGTCACAGCGGACTTTAGAGTATGATGACAGCAACTAATTCTTCCATTACAAAAGACTTTCATTTTCAGAGCTGTCAGCTTTTTTAATAAAGTTAAACCTTCCTCAGAGTCAGAGCTTCACAAGGGTGTATTCAGCCTAAAGTTAAGACTTTGAACTTAATGCAGGCGGTGCTGACGAACAAACACAAACCCAGGTTATTATAAGGTTTGTAGAAAATAAGAGTGTGTAATCTGTGTTTCAGGTGTTTTAATTATAAAGTTACTAGTCTACATTTATGTCCTCAGTAACTTTACACACATTAAATACTTGTCTCACCTCTCCAGTGCCAACTTATTTCTTTTAGATCTGACATACAATTAGCTAATCCTCTTTAATTGTAAGCAAAATGAAAAACTAATCCTAATCTCCACTGGGCCATACAATTATACACTGTACCTCACATGCAGTGCACTCTCTAGTCAAAAAGCCTTCTTTTCAGTATCAAAAGTGAATATGTATTTTCATGGGAATTAGAAAGTGTGGGAGAAGTGAAACTGAACATTAGCTCTGGAATGAAGCTTCAGTGAGTTCTGTAGTGTAAGAACTGGACCCTCTACTTTCTTCTTTGTCTCTGTGTTAGTGTTAGGATTAAAGTTAGGCCTCCAGGTTAAGCTTGTGGTTATGGTAAAAGGGGCTATATTCTCTCTCTTTTCCAAAAGGTAATACACTTCTGGGTTTTTGATGAAATGGACATCTGTGACTTGCTTTGGTCAAAACTCCACAAGCCCCACAGCAGTGGTCTCCCCCTGTCTAAACAGCCCTGATTCTTTAAATGAAAACAAGCCACCCACAGCTCACTATGCAGCAGACCATAAAGCCTGGCACACAGAGGATACCTATCAGCTTTTTTCCCTCTTCCTTCTCCTCTCATTTATTCACTTTTGTTTTGGCTCTTTATTCTCATGTCTCAGCTCTGGTTATGTCTGTTTTACATATTCTGACCCTGCCTTTGCTCTTGAGATCAACCCAGTGATTGGAGATACTCAGACAGAGGGTGTTATAAGCCTAATGTGTCTGCACAGTGTACAGAGTGCCAAATCTGAACTGCTCATTTCATCTTATGTGTTTTGATTTAGGTAAACTACAGAAAACTGACTGGTCTTGTTTAACTGTGTGTGGATTTTAAATATTACATCATTGATTCCTTCTACATGAGCCAATCCTATAAACCTAATGCTGCTTCTCTAACCCCAGACAGACTCTCTAAAAAGCAGCTGTCGCCTGCAGAGTGCTCAGTCATAGCCTACCTTCGTCTCCATTCAAAGAACGTGAGGAAGGAGCTGAACCTGAAGAAATACAGCACATCAGAAGAGGGTTATCAGAGACTCATCCCAGTGATCTCTAACTGCAGAACAGCTCAGTGAGTGTCACCTACACACCATCACTTTGTCATATGCAATGCCCAACATGGCCACCAGAGGTCCTTCCCTTGGAGTTGAACCTAAAAATCTTTGCTGTTAAAAATCTGCACATAGATCAGGCAAACCTGCCTACTTCTGCTTGATTACAGAATGATGACATGACTAATAGAGATACAGAGCAGTGAAATAACATGAAGATACACACACACACACACACACACACACACACACACACACAGACACACACCTAGCACA